>NW_017732149.1:716461-720396 GCF_001890085.2 Hipposideros armiger | reverse complement strand
CTAAAAATAAATAAAAAATTAAAAAATATCACTGAAGCAACATTAATGTTGCACAAAATTGTCATCCCCACCAAGTTGCTGCTGACAAAGTGATCTGTTCTCTGGGCTCGATGTGGGGCCCCAACCCTGGGGAGACCCCAGAGGATGTAGATGGGGCCAGGCTCTAGCCTAAAGCACGAAAGAAACGGGGTCTGCCCAGCACAGAATATGGACCCTGGTATGGAGGAAGAGATGATAAAACCATATACAGTGGGTGTGCCTGAGCTGTGGAGGCCCCCGCCAGCCGTGGATGAGGAGGTCACCCAGGGTCATCAGAGGTTTGCATGCTCAGGAGTGATGGGAACAGCTCCCCAGGCCCCCATCCCCACCAGGGTTTGGACTTTCAGCTCTGACCTTCTGCAGGTCTTTGAGGGGCCCTTTCCAGCCAGACCCCAAAGCAGACAGGAGCTGGCACAAGAAAGCCTGCCCCTCCCTGTCCCTAAGCCAGATGCCAGTAAAACCCCAGAAGAGGAATTGGGGCACCTGAGCTGCACAGCCTACAGTCTGTGTGGTCATGGGTCAGTCACTTCACCTCTGTCTCAGTTTCTTCATCTGTAAAACAGAGATGATAATGCTAGTTTTCAAAGTTCTTGGGAGGATTAAATTAGCTAGTGAGGGGGTGGGGGTGGGTGCTTAAAAGGAGCCTAGTTAATGATAACTGACGTAATAAGGGACAAGTTGTGAAGTCCCATTCTGATCCCCCAGGTCAAGGTCAGACTCCAGAGCTATGGGATTTGGGTTTGCTTGGAGCCTGGGGCCCTCTTTTCCTATCCACAACCTCTCCAGGAAGAGAACTGACCAGGCAGGCAGCCCTGGTGTTGTGGGCCAACTGACCCACCCCCGACTCCCCATCCCTACCCCCCACTGAAAGACTGTTAAGTCTCGGGCCGGCCAAGTGGCTCAGTTGGTTAAGAGCCCCAGCCAACCATGCCAGGAAGAGAGAACCAAAAAAATGGAAGGGGGATAAGTATCTGAGAAATAACTCTCACTCAGCTGATAAATATACATCTTCAGACTGAAAAGCCCATCTAGTGCCTGACCAATGAAAAAAGAACCATACCCAAGCACATCACAACACCAAAAATGTCATTTATGACTTAAATCTTTCCAAAGGAATAGGAGGCAAAAAAAAATAGATGAAATCAGAAATGAAAGAGATGTTACAACTGATACCACAAAAATACAAAGGATCATGAGAAACAACTATGAACAATTATACACCAATGAATTTAACAATCTATAAGAAACAGATAAATTCCTAGAACATACAACCTACCCAGAGCGAACCATGAAGAAACAGGCTAATTACCAGTTAGGAGATTGAATCAGTAATCAAAACATCCCAACAAACAAAAGTCCAGGACCAGATGGCTTCACTGTTGAATTCTACCAAACATTTAAAGAATTAATACCAATCCCTTTTAAACTCCTTCAAAAAATAGAGGAGGAAGGAACTAATTTACAATTTACAATTTACAAATTACTAAACTAATTTACAATTACCGGGGTAATTGCCAGCATTACCCTGATATCCAAATCAGACTAGCACATCACAAGAAAAGAAAATTACAGGCCAATATCCCTGATAAACATAGATGCAAAAATTCTCAACAAAATATTAGCAAACCAAATTCAACAATACATTGAAAGGATCATTTACCATCATAAAGTGGGATTTATTCCAGCAATGGTTCAGTATCCTCAGAGCAATCAATATGACATGCCACATTAATAAAATGAAGGATAAAAATCATATGATCATCTTAATAGATGCATATGAAGCTTTTGACAAAATAAAAATTTATTTATTATTTTTTAAAAATCTCTCAATAAAGTGGGTATAGAGGAACAGACCTCAACAAAATAAAGGCCATATCTGACAAGCCCACAGCTAACATCATACCCAGTAGTGAAAAGCTAAAAGCTTTTCCTCTGAGATCAGGAACAAGATTGGGATGCCCATTCTCACCACTTTTATTCAGCATACAACTGGAAGTCCTAGCCAGAGCAGTTAATCAAGAAAAGGAAACAAAAGGCATCCAAGTTGGAAAAGAAAAAGTAAAACTGTCTCTATTTTCAGATGACATGATATTATATATAGAAAACCCTAAAGACTCCCAAAAACTGTTAGAGCTAATAAATGAATTCAGTGAAGTTGCAGGGTACAAAATCAATATACAAAAATCAGTTGCATTCCTATACATTAACAACAAACTATTAGAAAGAGGAATTAAGAAAACAATCTCATTTACAACTGCATCAAAAATAATAAAACAACCAAATTGTCCTTTGATAGATTATTGGATAAAGATGATGTGATACACATATACAGTGAAATACTACTCAGCAATAAAAAAGATGAAATATTGCCCTTTGTGACACAAATGGATCTTGAGAGTATTATGCTAAGTGAAATAAGTCAGACAGAAAACAACAAAAACCATATGATTTCACTCATATATGGGCTATAAAACAAACAACAACAAACAAACAAACAAACAAAACAAAAGACAAACTCATAGATATAGGCAAAAGAATGGTGGTTACCAGAGGGGAAGGATGAAGAAGGTAAAGGGGGTCAAATATATGGAAGGAAACTAGATTTTGGATGGTGAGCACACAATAGAGTACACAAATGCTGTGTTATAAAGTTGTATTCTTGAAATATATATGTTATTAACCAGTGTTACCCCATTAAATGTAGAAAAGAATAAAATATCTAGGAATAAATTTAACCAGGGCGGGCAGAGTGGCACATTGGTTAAGAGCTGGTTTGGGACACCAGCTCTGAGCAATAGGGCCCCGGTTCGGATCCCACATGAGGGCCAGTGACGCTGCGCCCTCTACAGCTAAGATGGTGAACAACAGCTCGACGTGGAGCTGGGCTACTGTGAGTGGCTGGCAGCCAGCGTGAGCAGCTGGCAGCCAGTGTGAGCTGCCAAGAGCCGCCATGAGCGGCCGTCCAGTGGCTGGCGACAGATCTGCCTCATCCAGGAAGAGCACAGTGATTGCAATACCAACAGGGGCCAGTGAAGCGACATCCTCCACAACCAGACTGAAGAACAAAAAGGACAGCAACTTGTCTGTTCCCCTCCCCCAATTCCCCAATAAAATCTTTTTAAAATAAATAAATAAATAAATAAATAAAAATAAATTTAACCAAAGAGGTGGAAGACCTGTACACTGAAAACTATAAGATGTTGATGAAAGAAATTGAAGATGACACAAATGGAAAGATATTCCGTGTTTATGGATTAGAAAATTAATATTGTTAAAACGTTCATACAAACCAAAGCAATCTACAGATTCCATGATCACAGTGAAAAATTTCCATGGTATTTTCCACAGACATAGAACAATCCTAAAATTATATGGAACCATAAAATACCCCCAAATAGCCAAAACAACTTTGAGAAAGAAGAATGAAGCTGGAGGCATCATGCTTCCTAGTTTCAACCATATTACAAAGCTATAGTAATCAAAACAGTATGGTATTGGCATAGAGCATATGACACACAGACCAATGGAACACAATAGAGCACCCAGAAGTAAACCCACACATTTATAGTCAATTAACTTATGACAAGCCAAATATACAAATGGAGAAAGGATAGTCTTTTTAATAAATGGCATTGGGAAAACTGGAAAGCCACATTAAAAAAAATGAAAATAGACCTCTGCCTTACACCATACACAAAAATCAACTCAAAATGGATTAAATACTTGAACATAAGACCTGAAATCATAGAACTCTTAGAAGAAGGGCCGGCCGAGTGGCGCGACGGTTAAGAACTCGCTTGGGGGGCCGGCCGAGTGGCGCGATGGTTAAGAACTCGCTTGGGATGCCAGAGGGCCCCGGTTCGGATCCCACATATGAGGGCCAGTGACACTGCCCT
>NW_017732149.1:628390-714263 GCF_001890085.2 Hipposideros armiger | reverse complement strand
CAACGTGGGCTGGGCTCCTGGCATTTAGAACAGGAGGCGTCTGGCTGAGACCTCTTGTGTCCCAGTTCTCAATTTGTCATGGTCCCTTTGGACCCAGTTCTCCATTTCCTCCCTTGGGCCAGTATCTATATGCTGAGGCTGAGGGGCTCTAAGCAGACCTGGCCTCCATCTCAGACCATCTTTCTAAACCCTTTCCAACAAATATTTATTGAACATCTACTATGTGGCAGATATGGCACTCCGTGCTGGGGAGGCAGGCTCCCCATGGTTCCAGCTCTCGTGGGACCTACTGAAGCCCCATGGATAAGGGTTACAAAGAGAAAGCACAAGGGCCTATGGGATCATGAAACAGGAGCTCTGACCCAAATCTGGGGTCAGGAAAAAATTCCTGGAGGAAGTGATAAACTCCTCTCGGGTCTCAGCCTCAGGAAGAACTGGGCAGCTCCAGCTGGGTTTTGGCTGGGAACAGAAGAGAAAACCAGCGGCTCAGTGCGAGGGGTCCCCACTGCCTGGGAGCCTGGGGGTCAGTGACTGTGCAAGGAGGCATCAAGCCAGTCGGTGGGTCTAGAAGGGATGGCATATGTGTCAGAGGCATTAAGACTCCCCCAGACTCCTCAGGCTTTGTAGAGCCTGACCCTTCATCCATCTTAGCCCTTTTGGGGGCCTCCGCAGGACCCACCAGATGCCCAGGACAGTGATACCCCAGCCCTCAACCAGAGGTGCCCAGACTCCCCTTCCCCCGCTCCTGCTACATCCCTGGAAAATGGCCTGCCAAGGCAAGAGGCTGTGTTTCAGAGGGTCTGGTGTCCCGGATGCAGTGATGATATCGGCAGCTTTGACCTTGAACCCCTCCTGTAAATTTGCTCTTGGCTAAGTGACACCCCCAGGAGTTAGAATGACCCTAACAACTCCTCCATCCTGCCTCCGAGACACTCTTGGGTCTAGACACCTATACACTGCCCACCCAGGTCATATGTCATCCCTTTGGGGCAAAGACAAATGGCCCCACAGGTCCCCACTCTTGGGCCTGGCTCAGGAGGAGGCCGTCCCCCTGACACACAGGACCAGGGAAGAATTGGCTCATTCCCTGTTCATTCAGCACCCCTGAGCCCCCGTCTCAGGCTAAGTGGTGGAGACAGGCAAGGAGAAACTGCCCTGGGTGTCCTGTCAGACATCTGTTCTGCTGGGCGCCGTGGGAGAACTGTGGTACAACAGAGCAGCCTGGGAAGTGGGGAGTGGGAGTTAGAAGGCGTTAGGAAAAGGAGGTCTAGAGCTAAGACACAACAGGTATATTAGCTGGTCTTTCCCAGATAGTCAGAAGAGAGCAGAAGGTATCACTGGCCCAGCCTGGAGAAATGAAATTACCTGGTCTTCCTGGGAGCAGGCTGGAGCCTGGAGTTGCGGGGAGAGCAGGGAGAAGGGAAATGAGGGCAGATGTGCAGCAGAAGGGGCTGGCTCTGCAGGGCTACGGAAGACCTTCTTGGTCAGCATCAAGCTTGTGAACTTCATCTTGAGGGCAATATGGAGCCATTACAGGTTTTCAGTAAAAGGCGAGGAACTTCACCTCGGTGGTCTTCCTCTCTAAAATCTGTAACCGAACCTAGTGATGAGAAAAATGCCAGAGAAGCTCAGATTTTAGGAATGTATTACAAAATCCCTAACCAGTACTTCTCAGAACTGTCAGGTCAGCGAAAACAAGTCTGAGAATCTGTCAGACCAGAGGAAACTAAAGAGGCATCACAGCTAAATGTAATATGGTTTCAGAAGGGATTCTGCAACAGAGAAAGAACATTAGGGGAAAATTAGTAAAATTCAAGTAAAGTGTGAGGTTTAGTTAATATACCGTATAATGGAATGTTATTCAACAATAAAAAAAATAAAGCACTGTTACATGTTACATGGAAGAATCTTGAAAATGTGCCAAGTGGAAGAAGCAGACAGGTAAGACACAAAACCACCTATTATTATATGATTCTATTTGTAGGAAATGTCAATAGGCAAATCTAGAGACAGGAAGTATTAGATTAGTGATTTCCAGAGATTGGAGGGTGAGGAGGGAGTGAGGAGTGATGAAGAGACTAATGGGTGGGGTTGCTTTTAGGGTAAAATGTTCTAAAATTAGATTGTAATGATTGCACAACCCAGTGAATATACTAAAAACCATTGAATTGAATGCTCTAAGTGGGTGGCTATCTCAAATCTGTTAAAAATAGTTAATAGTTGAAACATTGTTGGTTCATTAGTTGCAACCAATGTACCACTGAAAGATGTTAAAAGGGGAAACTGAGTGAACCCTGAACTATTTTTGTACATTTCCTGTAAGTCTATAAAATTAGTGTGAAATATAATACACTTAAGTGCTGATAGGAAAGGGACATGGTCACAGGAAGAACTTAGTGACGATATACATGAAGGGAGAGGCATTCGCTGGGAGGGGTGTTAGTTTCCTCTTGGGGCGTTAACAAATGACCATAAACAGTAGCTCAAAACAACACATTTTATTATCTTAAGGTCTAACAGTCAGTCCAGAATGGTTTTCACTGAGCTCAAGTCCTGCCAGTGGGGCTGCATTTCTTTGCAGAGACCGGAAAATCCATTTTCTCGCCTTTTCCAGCTTCCGTAGGCTGGCCACATTTCTTGGCACATGGTCCTTCCATCGTCAAAGCCAGTGGCCATGTCACACCTTCAGCTCCATCTCCTTGACCCTCCTGATTCCCCTTCACATTATAAGGTCTTTATGATTACATTTGGGTCCATCTCAATCATCCAGAATAATCTCATTTCAAAATCATTAATTCACATCCGCAAAGTCCCTTTTGCCACGTAGGGTCACATTCAATTCTGTGGTTGAGGATGTGGACATCTTTGGGGGGCCATTATTCTGTCCATACCAGGTGTCATCAGGAAGGTGGCCACAGGAGCAGCTTGTGAGGGGAAGAGGTCAGTTTTGGACAGGTGGAGCCCAGGTGCCTGGGGCACATTCAGGGACCAGTCCCTGGGCGTCCATCTACTGGCTAAACACTAAACCTCCCATGACTCAGTCACAGGGGAGACAGAAAGGTGAAGTTACTTCATTGGTCCTAAAACACCCGCTTTTCAATTTGGAATATTTCTGAAACCAGGATGCACCTTTTAATTGATATCTTACAACTATAATTGGCAGTTTCCCTTCTTAATGACACAAAACAAGTCATCTTAACATCTTAGAGCCAATGCAAACCAGGTCTGGCCTGGCACTGGAGTGGGTCTCATTTTTCCAGAAGTTGGAGGCCTCACTAGGACATCGGGCACACCTGCCTGTCTTCCCTAGTTCCTGGCCTGGCTCCTACACCCCAGGGCACCCATGGGTCCCACAGCTCTGGTGCTTACCTCCCCTGTAACTGACAGACTCCACCAGCACTCTGGCCTCAAACGTGCTCAGCCCTGAGCCCTGCTACATCATCAGGGTCCAGAAACTGGCCCCTCACCCCAGGGTGAACGCAGTCATGGGTCAGGCTCAGTGCTGCTCCACCTTGCCATACACTGGAAACCCCTGGGAACTTTTAAAAGACCCAACCACCAGGAGGCTACCTAGACCAATCTAGTCTGAATCTGAGGATAATTTCACAGCTCCCTTTGAGATTCCAGCAGACAGCTAGGGTGGGAAGTGGGGTTATCAGCCTGCCTGGGTGCTGAGGCGGTGCCAGGAAGCACTGGTGGTGGTGGTGCGTGTGCAGGGGTGGGGTTAGGTGTATACTACACAATTACACTTCTCTGCCACCCTCCCCAACTCTGAATTCCTGGAAGGGGACCTGCCCAGTTACCTCAAGGCACTGACTAGCCCTGTGCCAGACACAGGGTGAGAGCCCAGGAAATGTTAAGCTTCAGGATCTCAGAAGTCAGGCAGAAAAGACCTAGTACCGAAAAAGGTCTGGGAAGGGAGCTCATTGGGTCCGGGACAGCCCTGACTCACTGTGTGCCCTCCAAAGAGACGCTGCCCTGCTCTGTGCCTAGTCGATGGATGGCTGGACCAGGTGACAACACTGAGTTTCATTTCACTTAAGGAGCCTGAAGACAGTGGGGAGCTGGGGAGCCAGTGAGTATCCAGCTTCCTGCTCACACCCAACAGATGCTTCAACCCTTCGAGGCCTGAAACGCCACTTCTGAAGCTCCGTCCTGTACTGGCTGCGACAACACGCTGACTGAGATCCTAAAAGCCAAAGACCTAAGAACAGCAAACCAGGAACCCCCAGAGGATACCAGAGATAGTATGTGACAGAAGGGATTGTAAGACGATGAGCAGAATCTAGGTAGGGAGGCCACAGACCACATGACTCTGACCCTGGCTCTGCCCCAAGTGGTAAATACCAAAAGATGATTCAAGGGACCAGAAACTCCCAAAGAACTTCATGAGAAAACACTCAAGGGCTGAGGCAAGTCCAAAGGAGCTGTGGGGCTTCTGGCCATCAGCTCAGCCAAGGCCTAAGACACAACTAAAGGGTTTTATTGGGAAAGGAAAATTGACTGAAAAGTGTCCCCCGATATCTTCACTGCCTGAGGCAGCTGGGGCCTCCTCCAGAGTCCAGGAAAGAAGGGGCCAGCAAATGGGGCCCTCGGCAGGCTCAGGTATAGAGGTCAAAGTCAATACGTTTGGAGTTGTAGAACTGTCCACCTGGGGGGTCCAGCTTCCGGCAATACACACCATCTGCAAAGTAGCCTTCGTTCACCCAGGTCTGCAGGAAGAGAGGGCAGAGCTGAGGGAGGACCGATGCGGTGGGAGGTGGGAGGGGAGAAAAGAGGCAAAAAGGGGTTTACCTGCATCTGGGTGCTGGTGAAGGGCCCGTACAGCTCAGCATCCCTCGTGTTCTCCCACTTATACTCCCACATCACGTCCGCCAGACCATCTCCTGGCAACTCTGCGTCTAAAATAACAGGCAAAGTCATTTGGGCTTCAAGTGCCCTGCCCCTGCCCACAAGACCCCACCTTTGCCCTTCCATCTCACCTCTCTGGGCAGGGGCTGGGATCTCCAGCTCCTCCTCTGCCACTTCCTCAGCAAACATGTCCAGAGAAGGTGGGGATATGGGGTCAGAGGGTCCCTGAGTCTGGCAACACAACCCCTTCAGACGCATAGCCAACCGTTCCCTTGTCTCCTGATATACACCAAGGTTGCCCCGGGCCACCATCTGGTCGGCCAACCCCGAGAGCCGGTCCAAGCGCTGGGGGGAACTGGGCCGCCCAGGCCCCTTGCTGCCCCCTTTGCCTCCTCCTCTGGCTCCGAGACGCCTCAGGGCCCCAGCCACTGTCTCTCTCGGCAGCAGCAGTTCCAGAAGACCCTCCAGGAGCGCTTGGGCGCTCATTGGTGTCTGGCCCACGCTGTCCTCCTCCTCCGAGCCCGAGAGTGGGTGCTGATCAGGTGGCCGCTCCCTGATCTTCACCTGCAAAGTGAAAAAAACGGAGGTTATTTTCTATAACCTGACAGCACAGCCCGAGCCCCTGCTGCCTCCGGCCCGGCCACACCAGCCCAAGCCACACCCAGTCGATGTTATCCAGCCAGCTGTCTCGTATCTGAGCTTCTCGGTTCAAAAAGTAGTTGCCGTCTGCATCAAAATGGCCTTCCTCCATCTCTTCCTGGAGATTGAAAGGTGTGATCCGCACACCTCCCTCGCTGGGGAGCGTGGCTGCTTCTTGACCTGCACCAAACACAGGCAGCTCACACTAGGCATGTGAGAAAGACAGAAGCAGCCATTGCCCACACTCCCAGAAGCCCGTCTGTTCCCCAAGCAGGGTCAGTGCTTGGGTAGAGCTCACCTTCCACATCCTCTGAGACCAAGATGTCATATTTGCTGGACCCCTCCTCATCATCATCCTCCTCGTCGCTGTCCAAAGAGTGTTTGCCTTTGAAGCGGCTCCCAGGCCCTCCAGCCCCCACCACAGGGTCCACCAGCTGTGAACAGGAGCCAGCCAGTCGAGAGACGCAGGTTACTAGCAAGCCCTCAAAATGCGCTAGGATCTGAACTCAAACTGAAAAACTCCCAAACCCATTTCTCAGACAACATGGAAAAAGCTAGTCCTCTCTCCCCTTTCTTTGTCCCCCATGCTTTTTCCCTCTTCTGGCTCCTAGTTCCTTCTCCCCCTCGCTCCTCTCCAGAATGCAGGAGTCTGGCCCCCTCACCTTCTTCTTGGGGAAACTGATTTCATCCTCTTCATCTTCACTTCCCACACCTTGGAAGGTCACCTTCCTCTTTGGCATGGCTGTACCGAAGGACCTGCCTCACGCTGAGCTTAGAGAAAGGGTGCAGGTTAAGGGAGCTCGACGAGGAGAAGATTCGCCACGAGAGGGCCCCCAGCACTGCAAACATTTCCCCCGGTACCGACTAGATCCAGTGTGAGAGGGGAGGCAGCACAGAAATAGGGGCCAAAAAGGGAGGTGGCAGTCAAGAGGTCCTGGGACCTGGTTTGGCATCCGAAAGACGTGATGGAGTAGAGTCTGAGAGATGGAAGCGCAGAGGAGCCCCCCCATGGGCACCTCGACCAGCTCCCCCACGAGACCACCCCCATTCCCGGCCCCGGCATCCTGGGCGCGACGCGGATGCTCGGGCTGACACCGCTCCCCCACTGCCAGTTCCCTCGGAGCCCGTGAGGCTCGGGCGGACCCAGCCCTTGCGTCCTGGCCGCCCCGCTTCTCCCCGCGCGAAACTCCCAATTCTGCGGGACCACCACCTGTCCAGGGCTATGTGTACACACGAGAGGCGGCGGAGCCCCAGGGATGCCAGCAGTCCCACCGGCGTGCACTCACCTAAGGACCCAGGGAAGGCGGGGGAAGGAAACGAGGGACGCTTTCGCCAGGGTTACATCCGGGGCACCGGCCCGCCACACCCGGAAGAAAACTGCGGAAGGCGCCAGGAAGACCGGAAGTGGCTTCACTCTGGTGAGAAGACTAACTGCAAGAGCGAGCGGAAGTCCGAGGGGAGCCGGAGAAGGCACACCCCTCGGAGCGACTGGAGCTGCGTGACAAGGAACGGCGAGCAGAGGGGACTTGAGAACGCCTAGGCCATGATGGGACGCAGGGGTGGCCGGAAGTGTTGGGATGACCGGAAGTGGAGGGGTGTCCCACAGCCGTAGAGGCGCTGGGGAGAAAGTGGAGGGCGTTGTATCTAATCAGGAGCGCCGAGAGTCACGGTGGGGGCCAAAATCCGAGCAGGGTCAGTGGGCTCCTGCCCTAGTTTCCCTTTCCGGGGTTGCGTCACCTTTCCCAAGGGCTGGCCAAGGCTCTGCGCCCCTATCGCAGAAGAAATCTGGCCTTCCCGCTCTCAGCGTCCAGTTGTCTGCCCGCTCCTAGTTCGAGGTGCAGCCTTGCTGTTCTCCCGGAGGGAAAGACTGGCTCTCCTGATGGCCTGCCCAGAGGCTCCAGGCCGCTCGTGGGGCGCTTTTCGAACCCAGCTCCCTTTAGGACCCCGGGGAATCATTTACCACCACTACCTGCCCCCTCCCACCTATCCCCTAGGCTAGTTCCTGGTTTCTGAAGTGGGAAGAGCCATCACGGGAGAGGTGGCAGTGGCACCTGTGCCCAGTACACAGGCCAGACGCCCCTCATGCCCTGATCTCAAGTAGGCCTGGAAAAATGCAGCAGAGCTGCTCTCAATGTCCCCCCACTTAGGCCCCTGCCCAGGCTGTAATCTGGCATGGAAGGAGTGGGTCCCCATGCTGTGGGGACAAGACCTCTAGTATTTGAGAACACTTGGAGTCTGAATCCCACTAGGCTAACGTTGTACCCAGGAAGAGCCTACTGGAACTATCAGAGGGCAGCATGGGAGTCCCCAGGGAAAGGTGATGATCCCCCCAACTCCCCAGTCTCCTCCCCTAGTGTTTCCTCCCATACTGGACTACCATGAAACTGCAGTTTCTTTCATGGGTGCAGAACACTGGCTCCAGACGGCAAGGGCATCTTGCTAAAGAAAGGGGCCCAAAATACCAGCTCCTGGTACCACTGGTTCCTCCTCTGGGGAAACTTGTACCAGGAGCACAAGGCAGACCACACACCCGACCTCATCCTGTTGGAGAACTGCCAGGTGGAGCCACGCTGTGGGGCCACAGACCAATCCCTGTGCCTTTACCTCCTGACCCCTGAGGTAGACAGTGCAGAAGGTGGACAGGCCTACGAGCTGGCAGCAGAAAACCAGGAGCTGGCAGCCTGGCTGTGGGCTCTGGCTGGAGGCAGGTGGCCACTCCCTGGAGGCCAAGTCTTGGGAGCTGTGATAAGCAGCGGGCCAAGAGAGCCCAGCTCACC
The DNA here is from genome assembly GCF_001890085.2 of Hipposideros armiger. NCBI lineage: Eukaryota > Metazoa > Chordata > Mammalia > Chiroptera > Hipposideridae > Hipposideros > Hipposideros armiger. Next base: position 705,996 of record NW_017732149.1, on the reverse strand, counting down.
CCAGGACTGTGGCTTTCTAGCCACCTTCCATTCCCACTCCAGCTCCCAGGAGTTGCACAAGCACTTTGGGAAGGACATCTGGGGGCTGCAGGTGATCTGCAGAGGGCGTCAGGTCACTGACAGTGGAGACAGCAGATCCCAGAAAAGGTGGAGCAGGAGCTCAACAACTTGATGAATGAGAGATGGACCAAAGGCCGAGAGGTACCTACTGCCAAGACCAGCTGACGGCTTTAGTTGATTCTGGCTCACTAGCTGCTTTTTCAGTCCTTACTTCTCATTCTAACGCCCTGCATCAAATAACAGGTAGGAGACAGGCCCAGGTATAACAGCAGGTTCTTTTCTGGTTTCTCAAAGCGCCGCATCGGGTGGGGGCAGAGACAGAAGAGAATGTAAACATTGGGTCCCATCCCCGGGAGCTTAAGGGAAGACCCCTTTCCCAAAGAGGGGCTGGAGAATTGGAAGGGAACACGGTGACAGGTGTGGGCCCTAGTGAGACAAAGCAGGGGGAGCCTGAGAATACAGAGGAAGGAGAGCAAGGAGTGGGGGACATTTCCTATCCAGTGCATGTCCCATTAAATAAATCAGAGTTCAAGAACACCATGGAAGAACTGAAGGACAGAAGACAGAGCAAACACCCCACCCTGGGCCGACCAGGTCCTCTGTACGTCATTACAACCCAGACATATCCAGGTGTTGAACAAGGAGGGCATTGGGCCCCAGCCAGGATGTGGAGACAGGCAGGGCAGAAGAAGGGAAAGGGACTCAGCTCCACTTCATGAATGAGGGGAGCAACAGGAGTGTAAGAATCTGAAAACTGCTGACTCCCATAGCCAGGAGTCACCCCTGTGATGACAGAAGGCCAATCAGGACAATCCCTGCGAAGGGACCCCAGAGGAAACCGGGGCAGGAGTGACAAACACCCCAGCTGGGCCTATGTGCAGGTGTGGGCCCCAGACCTGTGTTAACGGCTGCTCCAGGGAACGCAGCTGCCCCATGCACTGACCGTCCTGGCTGCAGGGTCAGCAGCTGGCAAGGAGACAGGAACCAAGCCACCTTCCCCAGAAAAGGACAGCCGGCCCAGGGGCCTGCTCTTGGCTAAGGGGAAAAAGGGGGGCCATGCAGTCCAGCCCCAGGGCAGAGGTCAGAAGTAAGCGTCCTGGTGGGCCTCAGATGCCGAGGACCGGTCGTCGCCATCCTGGGGGGCTGGGGGCCCATCTGCCTTCCGACGCAGCGAAAGCTTCCTGCCTTGGGACTTCTTCTGCTTCTGTTGCTCCTTCTCCTGCTTCAGCCGCTCCTTCTCCTGCTTCTGCTGCTCCTTCTGCTCTTTTTCCCACTTCTGCCGCTCCTTCTCCTGTTTTTCCCGCTCCTTCTCCTGTTTCTGCCGCTCCTTCTTCTCACGCTCCTTCTCCTGTTTCTGCCGCTCCTTCTCCTGCCTCCGGGTCTCCTTGCTGGGACCCAGTGGTGTGCTGTTGCCAGTAGGTGACGGAAGAGATGGACGCAGTCCCTCCGCGGTGACCACAGGCCCAGGGGCAGGCCCAGCACTGGCCCTGCGGGCAGCAGCGGGAGGAGAGGGAGTCCCCCCAGCTGCCCGGGAGCCTCGGCTCTTGAGGCCAGGGAGGCTGAGGAGGCTGGAGGAGGGACCCAGGGGGGGCTGCTGTCGCCGGCGCTCCTCGTGGATGGCCCGGGAACCGTGCAGTCGCCGGGAGGGCCGGTACTGCAGCTCCCCTCGGGTTTCCCGCCACTTCTTGAGCTGGGTGGTGTTCTCGCGCTCAATCAGTGCTTCTGTCACTGGAAGGTTGGTCACCTGGATGGAGAAATGGGTGCCAGATGCAATGCCGGGGGTGGTGGTAGTGGTGGGGTGGCAGGTGCTGCTGGCCTGCAGCAGGTGGGGCTGAGCCAAGGCCAAGGCCTACCTACCTCATGCACCAGGAAGTCCTCTTGCATGCACTGCGGGGGCAGGCTGCGCAGCTGCTCCATGGTCTCGTACATGCCCTGGCAGGCGCGCAGCTTCTCCACGGAGCCTAGAGTGTGCCGCAGCAGCACCAGGGCCACCCGGAAGATGATCTTCACGCCTGCGGCCGAAAGGAGACAGCGGGGGGATGGAGCCTGGGGTCCCAGCCTTCTGGTTAGGAGGGCCTCTGCCCCACGTTGCCTACTGCCAACCTTACAGGTGGGGAAACTAAGGCCCAACAAGGAAATGAGCTGCCAGGGGCTTCAGGCTCCGGGTTGGCGGCAGAGCTGAGAGCAGGCCCACCAAGCACCTTAGGTCAATGGCCAGCCCCTGGGCGGCCCCGCAGAAACCCTGTCCCTCACAGCCCAACAGGCTCGCACCTTCGCAGAAGAACATGTCCCAGACGCGCAGCACGGAGGCCCAGGGCAGCGTGCGGGCGAAGATGCACATGAACCATTCCGTCATGTAGAGCACGGGGTCAATGCGCTGCCGCCGCAGGTGCCGGTGAGCCAGCGGGGATGCCCGGCGCAATAGAGCAAAGAAGATTTCACCGTCCAGCTGGATGGCCTCCTGGAGGTGGACTAGCCGTAAGGAGAGGCCCGCGTAGCCCCCGTGGGGTCAGACCTCACTGAGAGAGCCCCACACAGAGGGACAGAGGGACGGGGTGGGACAAGGACCTCCCTGTGCTTGGGGAAGAGTCACAGCCCCGGTGCCAAGCCCAGACACTCACCAGCCCTGCACTGTAGTAACCAGGGAGGTACTTGTCGCAGATCTGCACCAGGCACCAAAAGGCTTGCTGAGAAGGGCAAGAGCAGGAGTGGGGGATAGGGCCTGAGAATCGGGCCAAGAAGCGCCCCCGCCAGCACCAGGTGTCCTCCCAGCACCCCCAGCCAGGGCCCAGGGTGCTGACCTCAGCAGGCATGTGCATGAGCAGCACGGCGGCCACGGGGGCCTGGGCCTGGCAGTAGCCCTCGTCGGGCCGGTAGATGGTGTAAGCCTTCAGGATTCGGTATAGGTCCTGTTGCCTGCAGGTAACCACACGAGTTGGGAGCTCTGAGCCCCAAACTCAACCTGCGCACCCCCCCAGAACCCACTAAGATCCAGCTCCAGACAAACCTGAGAGCTTCCCCACCACATACCTGCATCCCCGCCCCGCCCCTTCCTGGTCCTGCCCATCAGGCTTAAGCCAGAGGCAGACCACAATCAAAGCATTCCAGGCTCCAGGACATTCCCCAGCACAGTCTATGCTCTCTCCCTCCTCCATCTGCCAGCATCCCATAAGCCTTCAAGGTCATCTGCTTCAGGAAGTGTTCGGTATCTGCAGCCTCAGTCCTCATCTAGCACTGTCTGAACGCTTGTATCACCCCAGGGAGGAGCTCTCCCAGGGCAGGGCCTGCCTCTTCTGTCTCTCAGGATTTCATCAGTTCCCCCCAGCGTGTCCAATGGGCCCTGGCTCTTGGTTAAGGCTCGGGAAGCCAGCTGGGCCTCAGACCCTTCTCTTGCCTCTGCATCCAAAGGAGTAAAGATACATCTCTGCCCCACCTGTCCCTCTTCCCTGAGGGTGCCCTATTGCTGTGCTGGGAATCCACTCAGCTGTCAGAAGACAGAGCCTGCCTTCACTCCACACGGCTAGTCACCAAGTCCTAGCGACACTACAGCCGAGTTCCATTCACATGTGTTCCTCCTCTTCCCCTCCACAGCCACTTCACAGTTCAGACCTTCGCCTCTTACCCAGAAACAAGTAACTGCCTCCCAGGTTCTTTCCCTGCACCCAGACACACACATACGCCTGACCACTGCGTACAGTAGTGCTTCCCAAACACAAACTTTACCTGCATACTACTCCTACCATTTCCTTGCTATTTTTCCTCCACTTTGCAATAGAATCCATGAAGTGACAGCTCGCTACACCAGTTATCTGACCTAATCTCACTTGCGTCTGTGCCCTGCCTCCCCCATTGCTATGGGTGAACGGTCTGCGATCCTGCCCAAGCACAGTCTGTCCACCTGGGCACTGGGCCCACCCCTCTTGCCCACACAGGCCATCTCTCCTGCAGCATCTGTTCTCTCCTTATTCGGTCATTCCCGTTGGCATACTGACATCTGCTATTAGCTTAAAAAGGCTCCTGACCACACTTTCCACTCCACATACCACACCTTCTTTCCTTACCTATTCAGCACAACTCCTCCAGAGCAGACTGTCTTCAATTTCTTCCCTCCCATTCTCCAATCAGACTTTAACCCACAGCTCCACACAGTACTGCTTTGATCAAGGTCACCAACAGCCTCCACAGTGCCAAGTCCAGAGGGCAATTTGCAGCTGCACTTCACTTGGCCCATCAGCAGCATTTCATACAGCTGGTCCTGTAACTCCGCTTCACTCTGCTTCCAGGAATCACACCTCCTGGTTTTCCTTCTACCCCTCCAGCTTCTCCTCCAGTCCACTTTCCTGGTTCTTTCTCATCTTCTCATTCTTTAAGTACTGGAGCTGCAGGACTCAATCTTGAAACTTCCTTTCATATCTGCACTTGTTGCCTTGACGACCTCGTCCAGTCCATGGGGGAGATACAGCCCATCTAGAGGCTGACAGCTTTTCCATTTCCAACTTATTTCCAGTTTAAACCTCTCCCCGAAATCCAGAATTGTATATAGTGTACATCCAACCACCTGACTTCTCCACCTGGCTGTCCACTAAGCGTTTCAAACTACATATTCCAAAACTGAGCTCCCGATAGAACCTCAAGACCTTCTCTTTCCCCAAATCCATCCTCCTAGCCAAAAACCTTAAGAGTCATCGGTACTCCTCTCTCACACACCACATCTAATCCACTGTCAATTCCTTTCAACTCTACCTTCAAAACAGATCCAGAATCCAGCCACTTCTCCCCAAAGTTCCACTGCTACCATCCTGGTCTATCTATCATCATCTCTCTTCTGGATTATGCAAACAGTCTCCTAACTGGTCTCTCGGCTTCTGCCCTCGTCTCCTTATAGGCTATTCTCAGCACAGCAGCCAGAATGATCCTTTTAAAATATAAATCATATCGGGTCACTTGTAACCCCAATCACCATTCACATTCTCTATCCCTTCACTTTACACTCCTCTATATAATAATGCTTACCACCATTTCACATACTTTCCTTCTTCATCTTATTGTCTATCCTCAATAAAATATACTAAGCCCTACGAAGGCAAAAGTTTTTGTCTCTCATTCACTGCTGTCATCTGTGACTAGAACAGTGCGTGGCAGATAGAAGGTGCTCGATACACATCTGCTGAAAGAATGAACTTATTGACAAAAAACATCCATCTGAGAAGCACCTAAGACCATCTTGCACAAGACTGGGGAGCAGTATGTATGCATCTTGAGGAAGCCTGGCGCACAGAACCAAAACCCAAGTGCCTTGGCACAGCAGTGAAGGGCCCTTGGTGATCTGGCCTGAACTGCTCCTCCAGCCTCAGCTCTACCCCACCCCAATGCCCACATAGCTGACGTACCCTCCCCCCAGGCAGGAAAAACCTGCCCCCTGCTCTGCTCCTGTCTATCCTTCAAAACCAGCTCAAATGCAACCTCTTCAGTGAGCCCTTGATGTGTCTCCCCTCCCTCCACAACAGCAGCCCCGATCCCCAAGTCAGTCTCCCTCCTAGGCCACTTTCTTCAGTATGGCCTGACAATCAACCCAGTAAGGACCGGTCTAGAAGTCCTGGAAAGCATGGCTGCTTTGCACCCAACCCTGAATCCACCTAGAGCCGTCCCCAGACACCTGTTGACTGACCCGCACTCCAGGCCACCTTACCCATGTCCCCCTCGTGCAGCAAACATCTCGTGGAAAGGGAACTGGCGGTGCAGATCCTTCTCAATCACATCCAGCCACTTGGGGTCCCCGGGAGCCCGTTCCAGCTCCTGCAGGGGAACAGCAGCGTCACCTCAGTATCTGGGGGGGACGACTGACGAGACCCTTCACACAGACAGTGTCACCTATCCCCACAGCCTGCACGCACCTCAAACTTGCCAGGGTTCTGCTCCAAGAGCTCCCTGCTGTTGGACAGGTACTGCCAGGCCTTGGCTCTGAGGGATGAGGGGATCCCCTTCCGGCAGCGCAGCTTCACCTACAGCAGAGTGGCAGGCAGGAGGATGGCATCAGGGGCTGGCCCCGCCTACAAGCTTTCCCCAGCGGGGCTCAGGCTCCCCGGACACCCCTGCCACATCCCATAGGCTTAACTCCACTAGACCTGGCCTGGCCTTCTATCTCTAAAGCTACTCCTCCCTCCAGGTCCCAATACCACTTGCCCCCAAGGGGTCCAGAGAGCAGATACCATCATGACCCTGGGCTTCCCCCAAGCACAGGGGCCCACCCTGCCCCTGCCCACCACTCAGCCTTCTCAAACCTTCTGGAAACGCCGTGAAAGCCATTTATCCCAGTTACTGAACATCTCCAGCCATTTGAGCTCCCGCTGCCGAGCCACATCCAAGGGAATGGAACTCTCTCTGCAGGATTGGGGGTGGTAGGGGGAGAACATGGAAGGGGTCAATAGCAGAAACATAAAACCTGGATTGGGGGTAACTGGATTGGGGGCAAGCCACCTCCCCAGGCTCAAATGAGAGACTGGCCATAAAAGCATCTTCTGAGCTGCCAAACAGCAGGGAGTCCGGCCACTGGGCCACCCCAGGTCCAACTTAACCGCCCTGAAGGGACTTCTTCCCTTTGGAAGGAATCTGTGTACAAAGACTGTGTCCTCACGTTGGATCTCTATATAGAAGTATGTTTAAATCCCACTTCTGACATGTAAGTTTAGGGACAGTATTTAAAACCACACTTTGCATCAGACCTGGATCCAAGTTCCATCTGTACCACTTATTCCCTGTGTGACCTTGAGCAAGTCACTTAATTCCTCTAAGTCTCAACGTCCTCATTTGTAAGATGGAGAGAAAAACAGTATCTACCTGAGAGGTTATATGAGATAACACACAGCAAGAGTATAGTACGTCATAGCAAGTATTATCCATAAAATAAAATACAGAACAAATATACTTCTGTGTCTCCTTCTATCAGACTCTTGAGATCCCTTGGGCCATCTGCAATTCCCTCTACCTCCTCCTCCCTGAAATCACCCGATTCCCAAGAAGCTTTCCTTGCACTCTGCCCACTGTTCTGTAAGAGCTTGACATTCAAGATATCCCATCAGTCTGGAAACAGTTACTTGTAGGAGCAGCACCAGGTGAAGGGAATGGAAGAGTGAGCTTGGGTTTCCAGACAATCCTGACCTCACATCCCAGTGCTGTCCCTTAGAAGCTGGGACGTCTTGGTAAGATAACCTGAGTCTCTTCCTAAACTGTAAAAAGGGACATCACCACCTACATCACAAAGTTATGAGAGGACTATTGAGAAACTGTGTATCAAGGACTAGTAAATAGGTCTCATTAAACATTAATTTCTTTTGTCCTAGAAGTGCCTTAAACAGAGAGCCTCTCTCAGTCTCTATCCTAAGTCAGTTCCAAACTCTGCCAAAGGCCAGGAAGAGTAAAATATCTTTCCTGCCCTCAAGAAGATCACAAGTCAGCAGGGGAGGTAATGAAAATATGGTGTGGAAAATGCAGTGACAAAACTGCACAGGAGAGGCACCTCACCGGAGCAGGGGCAGTGGATACCATGGAAGGCTTCCTGGAGGAGGCGACATCGAGGTCAGCCCTGAAAGATTGGAGTGGAACTTAGCAGAAAAAGAAGGGGGAGAAAGGCATTCCTGGCCTGAGTATGACTCAGTTCAGCAGCGCCACAGCACTAAGTGCACATTGAGGAACAGTGGGACACAAAGCCAAAGAGGCTGTAGAGCCAGACAAGGAGCCTGTGTGCAGGTCAAAGCACTTGGACTTGATCCTGTGGCCAGCGGGGAGCCGCTACAAGTTTGTTGCATTATAAACCCTGCCCAGAAAGCTCTCCCACAGGACTCACCCCAACCTCAGGCAGGTCTCCCTAACCCCAGCCATGACTAGATTCTCCTCATTCTTCACGATTCAGATCAGCTTTAGTTAGATTCCCAGACTGAGCAAAAGATCCCTTCCCGAGGAATTCACAAAACCCTGCCATGATCTCTAGGCAAAACCTAACATATACAGATTGAAACTATTTTTTCTCCCTTTAGATGAGGACCATCTCGAAACAGTTATTTCCTCCTAAATATCCAGTACAGGGCCTGCCACCTGGGTGCTCCGGTGATGCTGAGCTGACTAGCAGGTTAAAGGGGTACAAGAACAATGGGCAGGATCCAAAGAGAGGAAAGGAAGAAGTCATAGGTGATCATACCCCCACCTCAGGAGTGACTCACGCCCCTGGAAGGAACTAGGAAAGAGTAAGCCAGGTTGGGGAGATGAGGAAATGGGGAAGAGGCCTCCTCCACCCCCTTTCTCTCAGTGAAAACACAAGACTGCCCTTCTCTGTTTGGAAGAGGGGCTCCGCCTTCAGGGTCTCCCCTCCATTAGACAGAGGGCTGTGAGGAAGGCCAGACGCCTCCATCACTCCCAGACGCTTTCCCCCTAAAGGACCAAAGATCTCTACCAGGACCCCTGCCCAACCAGCTCTCCAGAATATTTGGCCCACGGCTGGAGTTTCACATCAATCATCTCATTCAACGTTTCACTTCCTTGAGGAAACTGAGGCACGGAAATGTGGAAGACACTGGCTCAAGGGCACGCAGCACATCAAAAGCAAGGCTTAGGCTCAAAACCAGAACTCCTGATACCTGGTCTGAAACTCTCCCAAATGTGTGAGTGCCCAGAAACTTCAGGATGCTCTAGGTATGGTAGGGCTTGTCCAGTGTCCCACTCCCACTAATCACCCCCAGTTCCTCAGAGGAGGCTGGGCCACCAGAGTCTGGGCAAAGTGCATCTTTCCCCCTCCCCCAACCTCTGCTTCCGAGAAGCAGGCCCACTTGGTGCCCAATGGGTACTCACAGGCTGCCCGAATACTGGCTGCCACCGAGAAAGCCATACTTGTCCGTCTTGCGCAGGGCCAGCCCATTGACCTCCGAATCTGAGCCCATGGAGCTCACATCATCAGCCAAGGACTCTAAGGTCCCAGACATGAGGCTCACGGAGTCTAAGTAGCTCAGAGTGTCTGGGGCCTGCCCCCGAGGTCCAGAGATGCCAGGTCCCAGGCTGGACGTGGAGCCTAGGTCCTGAGAGTTTTCGGCAGGCTCTGGAGCAGGGGTCACCGTCACAGCAGCGACCAGAGCCTCACATGTCCCTGGGGGGCCTGTGCCAGGCCCTGAGGAGTCCTCTGGAGCCTGTCCCGTTGATGCTGATGTTGCTGCTGCAGCTCCGTGTCCACTTATCACCTGTCCTGCGATCACTGCTGCAGCCCGCGCAGTCACTCCTGAGGCCACTGTGGTTCCCGGCTTGGGGGCAAGCGGGGGTTTGGCGGTCAGGGCCTCAGAAACCGCTCTGGAAGGGGTCCTGGTGGGGGTCCCTGGTCCAGGGGTGGATGAGGTTTTAGCCTCCTCCATCTTCGGAGAGTCTACTCCTGGGGCCAGAGCCATCGACGTCTCGACTTCCGCGGACACCAGGGGCTCTGGGTCGGGGGAGACCTGCGCTCTCAGGGCTTCAGGTGAGGCCTCCAGAGTTAGCACCACTACCGTGCTGCCCGTGGCCACCGGGGCCGGGGCCGAGGTCTGGGCCGGCCCCTGTATCCAAGCTGGCTGCGCTTCCCCGGGTGCCACCAGGGTGACCGGGGCCGAAGTGGCCATGGTCACTGGCGGTCCCGGAGCCACCACAAGGACGGGCCCGGCCCGGGAGCCGCGGGGCGGCGGCGAGGGGGCCGCGGAGGCGCCATGACGGCGCGGCGGGGCCACCAGGGGCGCCGGGCCCGTCTCCATGGCCGCGGGCCGCCTCTCACATCCCCCCCGTCGGGACGGCCGCAAGAGGCGCCGCCCCTCAGGCCGCTCAGCGCAGCCCGCCAAGGAAGGGGAGAAGGTGAAGGGCGCGGCCCGGCGCGCGCCGGGGGCAGGAGCGGAGCGAGGGCGACCGCCAGGCACGCGGAGGCGGGGCTGGGGGCCCCGGGCGCCGGGCTCCGGAGTCTTGCTGGCGCCCTCTCACTCCTAGCGCCGTCTCGCCGCCGCCCCCTCCCTCCGGCTTCGGGCGAGCGGCTGACCTCGCGCCTGCGCACAAGCCCGGGTACCGGCGAAGCAGCCAACGTTTCAGCGTTTCACGCCTGCGCGCCGGCGATGTCATCGCGCTCCTTTTAGCTCCCGCCTCGTCAGGAGGCTTGGACGAATAATAGGAGAGAGGGAACTGAGTTTCTACCAATCGTTGGAAGGGTGGGTGGGTTTGGAGGTGGGAAGGAGGTGTATGGGGGGAGGGAAGCTGAAAGAGGAAACGGAGAAGGCGGAGGACCAATGAGAGGGCGAGTGAAGGCAGAAGGAGGCGGGATAAAGGAAGTAACTAATAGAAAAGCAGGAAGCTGAGCCTTCTGGCCAACAAAATTAACTGAAGAGTGAACGATCGCGGAAGGAGGTGGGTGCTGTGCGAGAAGAGGCGGGTCTGGCTAATGGGTACGATAAAAAAGGAGCCAATGAAAAGGGGAGCAGGCGGAGGTCAAATTGACAGACAGTGACGTTTATTTGGAAGGTGACAGACAGAATCCGCAGTCAATAGAAAGAGATGAGGCATTCTTTAGGTCTCCCAAGATGGTCAGGAAGAAATGAATGGCAGATGGGAGGGGGGCGGGGCAGGAGGTGTCAAATTTGCGATTTATTACCCTAATCAGCCAATGAGGGCATTCTCTTACTTTAGCAACAGGAAAGTAAGACAGCTGTCTCAGCCAATGGCAGCACTCAAAGGGTAGGGGTGCTGCCAGCAGGCGGTGCAAGACCAGGGATATCTGTGACAACCGGAGACAAGCGCGGGAAGTGGGTGACAGTTGGGGATAGCGCGGTGAAAGGACGGGGGCCAGGGGCATTAGTGCAGCCCTTAGCCAATAAGAGCTCCGCGCTTCTGAGCGCCCCCACTCTGGTCGTCTGTGAGATCAAGCCCTACCAGTGTCCTGATGCAGTATGCTTATCCAGTGCTCTCAACCTCCACTCTGTCTCTGATTCTCATTACCGTCCGCAACCAATTCCAACACTTCAAGCCCAGGTGACTATAACCAGAGTCCCCAAATCCTCTAAATGACCCATCTCTTAGGGTCCACCATTTCCTCCCAGAATCCTAAGCCCCAAGTTCCTCTCCTCAGCCCCCATCTATCAGCTCCTCCCCGGAATCTAGGCTCCAATTCTTCAGATCTCATCTGAGTGTGCCCCATTCTAGATCCCAGACCCCAAACTATGAATTCTCAGTACCATGAACTCCTATATCCGTGTTCTTATTTTTGAGGGGATCCAAGACGTGTTCCATCAACACCTATCCCCACATTGCCACTCTTCTCTCTGCTCCTCATTTTCTGCTAAGAAACCAGACCCCCATCCTATGAGCTCCCTAGGCTATCCTAGACCACAAAGTCCTGACTTTATGAGCCCCTTCTCCCTCTAACCTCCATCCCCCAGAGTCCCAGGGTTAGAGGGCCCTGATTTCCATACAGAGTCCGCCATCCTGAAATTTCAGATGGGCCTAACTCCCAACTTCCCAGTTCCTCCATGGTTTCTGAGTTCTCCGAGGCTCCTCAGACCCAGACCCTGTGAACTCACAGTGTCTGAGATATATACCAATGCTGATCTCAACTTCCCCACTCCCCAGTGGACCCAAGCTTCCTGAACATTTCCCCCATCCCTGTCTCTGGAGTTTTCCTCTTCTCCCAGAACCCAGTAAGAATTGGGCTCCTCGGGGCCGGCCGAGTGGCATGTTGCTTAAGAGTTGGCTTTGGGGGTTGGCCGAGTGGCACGTTGGTTAAGAGCTTGGGACGCTAGCTCTAAACAGCAGGGCCCAGGTTCGGATCCCACATGGGGGCAAGTGACACTGCCCTCTACAGCTAAGATGGTGAACAATAGCTCAATCTGGGGCTGGGCTGCTGTGAGTCACCGGCAACAGCATAGGCCGCAGCCCTTGCTGCTGTGGGCTGCCATAAGCTACTGTGTGTGGCTGGCAGCCAACGTGAGCAGCTGGCAGCTGGTGTAAGCTGCCAAGAGCCACCATGAGTGGACGTCCAGAGGCTGGCGACTGATCTGCCTCACCCAGTAAGAGCGCAATGATACCAAAATGGGCTATTGAAGCAACGTCCTCCACAACTAGACTGAAGAACAAAATGACAGCTACTTGTCTGTTCCTCTTCCCCAGATTCCCCAGCGCTGTTCCCCTCCTCCAATTCCCCAATAAAATCTTTAAAAAAAAAAAGAGTTGGCTTGGGACTCCAGCTCTGAGCAGCAGGGCCTGGGTTTGGATACCATATGAGGGCCAGTGATGCTGCGCCCTCTACAGCTAAGATGGTGAACAACAGCTTGACCTGGAGCTGGGCTGCTGTGAGTCAACCGCGGCGGCGGTGTAGGCTGCGGTGGGGCTGGCCGGCAGCTGGCGTGCGCTTTCATGAGCTGCTGTGAGCCACCGTGAGCCACCATGAGCCACCATGAGCGGCCGTCCAATGGCCGGCGAGCGACTGCCTCACCAGGAACAGCACAATGATAACACCAACATGGTCCAGTGAAGCAACGTCCTTCACAACTAGACTGAAGAACAAAAAGACAGCAACTTGTCTGTTCCCCTTCCCCGAGTCCCCAAAGCTGTTCCCCTCCCCCAATTCCCCAATAAAATCTTACCAAAAAAAAAAGTGGGCTCCTCCCTGGGCCTAGACCCCCAGGGTAACCTTATAAGGGGAGGCAGCTGTTGAAAGAGGCAGGGAGGGGCCAGTCAGGAGGCCAAGGGCAGCTGCTAAGTTTAGGGTGGCTCCTTCTCTCTTCTTAGTGACAACAGGTGGCTGGGCCCCAGTGCCCAGAAAAGAAAATGTCTTAGAGGCATTGGCATGAGGCTGGAGGAGGGCAAGGGGAGGAAGCACCTTGCTCAGGACATCAGGTCCTAGAGGGAGCAGGAGGAGTAGATGTGTGTCATTGCCAACCTTGGGCCTCCTTGGGTTTCCTCAGCCACTATTGCCCCAGACCACCACTGTATGAAGAGGACTGGGGCACTGAGCCCTAGAGGGATGGGAGAGGGTACCTTAAAGTCACAGTCAGCCCAGCTGGTTCTTGCCCAGAATGGATAGAGAAGTCACTGACCATCCCAGTCAACCAAGAGGAGGCGACCAACCAGTTTCCCTCTTGGTGTTTCTGACTCCTTTCCTCTGAGTTCTAACTTCCACACCAGTATCCAAAGAAATTATTATAGACTCATACCAGGCCATGTCCTTCTCCTGATTCAAACTTTTCCAAGGCTCCCAAGCTCTCAGCCCTCAGCCTAGCATTGAAGGCCCTCCAGTGTCTGGTTTCAAGCCCCTTACATCCTCTGCTCAAGCCCTGTTACAATTCTGGCAGCCCTAACACTCTCCAGACCTCTGCGCATCCATGCCCTCTGCTTAGCACACCTGTTCCTCCACTCTCACCTGACTCACTTCTACTGGCCTCGTAGTCATTCCCATGCTCCCAGAAAGGGCTGCTGTGCCTTCTGCTTCTATCACAGTATTTATCTTGTCTCCATGGTTGGGCTGTAAGTTCCACCAAGGCAGGGCCTAAATATTAATTATGTTATATTTCACTAAATTGTTTCCAAGTAGTATTCACATCCACAAGTTTTGTGGGAGGGGAACTACATTCTCATTTTATAGAGGGGGAAACCAAGGCCCAGGGAGTTGAAGCACAAAGCCCACGATCACAGAGCATGCTCTCTGCACCAGGCTGTCTAATCTATTCCTACCTCTGCATCTCTCCTCACAAAATCCTCCCTCTCCTTGAAGGGGGTGCCGAAGACCTTTCTGACCCTTCAGTTTCCTCAGACAGCTCTCTCCCACCTTTAAACTCTGCCCCCCCACATACACACACTTGACCTTGAACTCCACATGGGAGAGGGGTTGTTTTTGTCAAAGTGTACCCCCAAAGTGCACCCATAATGCACAGCACAGTGCCTGGCACACTATAGGTGCTCAATTTACTGGGTTTAAATCTGGGCCCACCCCACTCAGGGATAGATGGGCCTGGTTCATCTCTTTTCCAGCACTGTACCCCAGCTTGGGCCCTCTTTGAACTCTGACACATTCCAGCCCCTTTTTGAGAGAAAGAACATCCCTTCCTGCCTGGGCCCTAGTGAGGCATGCATCCCAAGACTCACTCCCTTCTCCCTCCCTCCCTGGATTCCCTGGCCCAGCTTCTATGGGCCCTCTAAGAAAGGAGAGGCCCTGAGCTGGGCTATTTTGGTATCTGGGGTGGGTATCCGCAGAGCTAAGGTTACCTTGGTATGTTAAGGGCTCCCTGGGGCAGGACTATATAACCCCAGAGGGACTGCCACCGGCTGACTCTCTCGATCCTTTCCATCCAGACCCATTGCCTAGTCCCCAGAAGACTGACGACATGGTGAGTGAGAATCCCCCGGCCCCTGCCCAGATCCCTCAGACCTCAGGGAAGCCTCACCCTTTTAAAGAAGGTAGTTAGTTGCCAGTCTATCAGAGGAAGAAAGATGAATCCTCCCTTTCTTGGTACCACTAATGGAAAGCCTATAAAATGGTGACCCAAAGGACCCAGCCGAGGAGAATCTGCTCAGACGCTCCACTCACAGGAGCCCAGTCCTTCTCGAAGCATGTTCCGTATCTTCCTGCACTCCATCTAAAACCCTCTGGGACCAGCCAGGCAGGGATTCCCACTCCTATTTTACAAATGGGAAAATAAAGGTTCATATAGGATGAATGAGTGGATCAGGGTCATATAGCTAGTCCAGGGCTCAGAGGAGGCCGGCTCAGGGCTCTGAAAAGGGGAGGAAACTTCCACTTGTGGGGTAGGATGAACGGATGGGACTCCAGGGCTACAGATAGGAATTTGGGGATGCAATGGAAGCAAGCCCTCTCAGCAAAGAGGTCATAAAAACGGGAAGCCTAGAGTCAGAAGAATTGCTATAGAAAAGTAGACTCAAAGAACCCGAACCTAAGCCATAGCCTCCAGAGAGGAGTAGGATCTGGCCCATGGACCTCTTTGCCCAATCCTCACCCCGCAGGCACCCAAGAAAGCCAAGAGAAGGGCAGCGGCAGAGGGCGGAAGCTCCAATGTCTTCTCAATGTTTGACCAGACTCAGATCCAGGAGTTCAAGGAGGTGAGTGAGGAGACTAAAGGCAGACCAGAGGCATCCCCCCCCCCCCCCCGCAATGCGCACCTGTTTTAGGGGGAGGGGAAGAGTTTAGAATTCCTTGCTCCTCTCCCTGCTTGGGGTATAAGAGGACAGCTGGCCATGGGCCAGAATCTGATCTGCCTGGACACTGAAGCCTGGTCTTGGGGACCTAACCCCTCCCTGCCTCTGCTCTACACAGGCCTTCACGGTAATTGACCAGAACCGTGATGGCATTATTGACAAGGAAGACCTGCGGGACACCTTTGCAGCCATGGGTGAGTCCCCCACCCCACTCATAAAGGTCCAAGGCGACAGGGTCCTGGAAATTCAGCAGCCTGGGTTTCAACCCTGCTGGCTCCACCCTGGGCCTCAGTCTACCCAGCTGAAAAATGGGTGGGATGATTGAATTTATGAGCAGCATCACCCATGGGTCCCAGGACCCCACTCCAGCCCACGCTTCCCCTACCATGCTTCAGGGCGCCTCAATGTGAAGAATGAGGAGCTAGATGCCATGATGAAGGAAGCCAGCGGTCCCATCAACTTTACCGTCTTCCTGACCATGTTTGGGGAGAAGCTCAAAGGTGAATCAAGTGTCCTGGGTCCAAGCTCCCAGCTGCCCCTTCCAGAACTTTCAGGGACAGACCTGTCAGGGACCCTTCAGGTTTCCTATGCCCTTTGACCCCCAGGTGCGGACCCTGAGGATGTGATCACTGGAGCCTTCAAGATCCTGGATCCCGAGGGGAAGGGCACCATCAAGAAGCAGTTGTAAGTGACCCCCTCCAGCTGCTAACCCACAGAAAGCCTCCTTAAATTCCTACCAAGGGTTAGGCACTGCCAGAGTAAGGGAGAAGTTAGGACTGTGGGAATGGGAGATAGGATTACATTTTCGCAGCACATACAAGGGAAAGGGCAAAAGCAGGGAAGCCAGAGTGTTTGGGAGATCAATAGAGGGAGCTAGAGTGACCCAAGTTTTCAAGGCGAGAGTGGGAATGGCAACAAGGATGGGGTGAGAAGGAGTGGAAAGGACTCGCGAAGCCCAAACTCCCTGCATGTCACCTCTTCCAGCTTGGAGGAGCTGCTTACCACGCAGTGTGACCGCTTCTCCCAGGAAGAGGTGAGTGCGGGAGGGGCCCGGGAGAAGTGGAGGGATGGGGGAGGCGAGTGTAAGGAACCGGTAGGAGACACAATCTTGCAATCTGCCCAGATCAAGAACATGTGGGCAGCTTTCCCTCCCGACGTGGGCGGCAACGTGGACTACAAGAATATCTGCTACGTCATCACACATGGAGACGCCAAGGACCAGGAGTAAGGGGACCTCTTTAGGCCTCCGCTGGCCAACGCCTTTCAGCCAGTCCGACCCCCTACCCCAACTTCTAATAAAATTGAACTGGTCTTTGTTTCTTATCGGCGGGCGCCTAAGGTGTTTTTGTGAGGGACTCAGGTAGGAGGCAGGGCTGAAACACAAAGCGAGTGGCCAAGGCATGAATAGTGGCCTGGAGGCCTGGGTGAAGCGGCCCCACCCGCCGCTTATTCCCGCTGGGAAAGAGAAGACTCGCGTGGCCGCAGAGAAACTTAGTTTTTATTGAAGACACAGCTCGGGAGAAGAGGAGGGGGTGGGGTGGTCAGGGGATAGGCTGGAAGCTAGGGCATCGAAAGTGGCGGAGGGTGGGGCGGAACCAAAGGCGGGGCTACAAACTCTAGGATTGGGGGAACGTTTTCGCGGAACCTAGTACAAGGGCCGGCTTTACAGGCTGGTGCTCCGGAATTAGGGGCTGGGGCAGCCTGGGGTTCCGGGATTGGACAGGAGACGGGCCTCAGAGCGCGTCCGACTGTTCGCCCTGAGCCTGGCTCTGCTGCATCTGGGCCTGCATCTTCTCTAGCATCTCTTGCATGCGGCGCAGCTGTGCGGGGCAAGATTGCGGCGATGGGGCCGGGCGAGGCCAGGGAGGGACTTCAAAGGGGACTGGGGACCCTGGTGGGTAGGGAGGCGAGGCGCTTGCTCACCTCTTCGTCTTTTTCGCGGATCAGTTTCTCTGTGTCGGCCAGTGGTAGCATTGGCAGCGGTATCTCTGTAGCGCTCTGGCGGGAAAGTTTACTAGGGGATGGGGAAAAGGGACAGGAATCAAGGGCGGGACCCAAGGTGTAGGTCACGACCAGGAGGCGGGGCCTGGGACGAGGTTGCGCTCTAGGAGGTGGGGCCATGTCCTTCAGGTTAGGCCCGTAAGCAAAGTGGGTGGGAAAAGACTCGGGATGGTGAGGACCGGGCCTTGGGAGCACCTGGGTGTCGGCTTTGGCTCTCACCTGCGGCTGGCTCGATCACGCGCCCCAGGCCGAGCCAGGCTCTGTAGGCAACGGGCCCGGTAACCCTCGTAGAGCAGGTCGTGTGTCACCTCCTTTAGGTCTTGCAAATGTGTCTGCACCAGCATCCGTCGCAGGTTCAGGAAATCGCAGTGATGTGGGTTCTCCACTAGGGGGGGGGGACGGACCGGCGAGTGTCAGGGAGCTTCCGGTCCAGCCCCGCCTGCTGGGTCCAGTCCGCCTGCAGTCCGGCGGCAGTCTGCAGCCCAAGGACCCCTCTTTTGACTCCTAGGACCTCCGAGACGAGAGCTCGCCCCAACGTCACATGTTGGGTGGAGTTGACTTGAAGGCGGCCTGGGCTCCCTGTTGGCTTCCGAACGCGTGCCCCGCCTCACTCACCCTCCACCGTACCCCAGGAGTAGCGGCGTCCCCTCACGGGTCGCGTCCCGCGGTCCCTCACTACCTCGCATGAACCGACAACTGCGAAAGGAATGCTTTCCTAGAGGGCAGGAGTTAGGGATCAGCGCTGGCCCCTCGTGGGCAGAAACCTTCTCAGCCTCCACCTCCGCGTCTGCCTCCCCGCTTCCCCGCCCCTTCCTCGTTTGCCTCTGCACCTTCATCTCCACATCCTGCCTCTTGAAGTCTTCATCCTCATCGGAGTCGCAGTCGGGGAACTGATAGATGTTGATCTCCTCCTCCTTCAGCTGGTCCCGGATCTCTCAGAGGAGACAGATGCAGAGACAGTAAGAGACAGACAGATGGTGGAAACAGACACCCTAACAGGAAGAGATCTACGAGGAGGCAGATACCAAACTACCAGGAGAGAGACATAAGCAGAAACAGCAGGGGAGGCCTCTGGAGACCCTCGGGCGGGTGGGGGGTGGGGTGCCGTTGTCAGCATCCTGGGGCCAGAGGGCTATCAGGAGCCATGTCTGTCTGTGCCCTGACCCCCAGACAGTTCTCAGCCCAGCATCCAGCCCAGGGGTTCCATTCTGAGCCTCCAGAGACATGGCTCCTTCAGGCAGCTTACTGCGTTTGCACCATCCCCAGAAGCGTTCCCCCATACTCCACCCTTCCACATCATGCTCCCAAAAGCCCACCCCGAGATCAGAGACATCAACGCTGAGTTCAGGTTTGTTCTTGCCTTCTGGCTACACATGGGGCCAAAGGTCAGAAGTCCCCCCACACCTTCTGCTTGAGGGCCTGCGTTTCCTTGGGCATCAGGGCATCCGCCTTGCCAATAACTGGGATGATATTGACCTTCTCATGTACCGCCCGGAGGAAGGCCACATCTAGGGGTCGGAGCCTGCACCCAGGGATGGGTCAGGGCTTGGTCTAGGGGTACAGACACCCCCCCACACCCTCCCCAAATTCCCCAACCCCCAGGGTGTCTCCCCCAGACCCTCGGCCAAAGGGTGAGATGAAGTAGAGGCAGCAGTGCACACGGGAATCCTGAATGTTCTTCCGGTTCAGGCCACTCTCATCCCTAAGATACTGTTCAAACTGTTCCTCAATAAAGCGCACCACGGGCAGCCAGCTGGGGTGAGGGGACAGAGGAGAGAGTGTGGTCAGGGATCAGGGGACAAGTGGCAGGGTACGGGGGAAGGCTAGCCAGGATGGGGTGGGAAGGAGTTCCTTTGGCTCCAACCAAAGAAATCCGTGACAGCTGGCAGGGGCATAGGTGAGAGGCCCCACCTTTGGGTCAAGGTGGGTGGGAAGCCAGGCAGACCAGCCCTGTACCTGAGCCCTCAGTCTCCACACTTAACAGAGTAGCCCTATTGGGCCTTGGCTCTCGTCCCTTCCCCCACTCCTCACCAGTCTGAGCAATCCACTGAGTCCCCAAAGCCAGGTGTGTCCACCAGGGTCAGCTTCACCTTAATACCCCCCTCCTCGATCTCCACACCCCGGCGTTCGATGGTCAGCGTTTGCTTCAAACGAGCTATGGGACAGGGAGAGGTCAGAGAACTGGATAGGGGTCTGAGGCGGGACAAATTGCCTTTCTCAGTATCACAGTTGCCCCCACCAATTTGCTAGCAGTCTCAGAGAAGAGCAGTGAACTGCTGCCTGAGTCATTCAGAAAGTCCTGAGAGACCCAGATGGAAAGGAAGAGAGTGTTGCCTGGGGGTATTGGAGGGGGGAGCAGAGTGCCTGGAGAGGATGGGGAGGATCTTACCACTGGCCTCTGGCAGTTGCCGATCCTCATAGAGGTTGGTGAGAAACAGACTGTTGATGAGGGTGGATTTCCCCAGGCCTGACTCCCCTGTGAATAGACCAGGTCCCACTATTCAGGTGAGGGGACAGCCAGGATGTCCTGAGGACCCACCACCCATCTCCTCTCCAAAACCCCAGACCTGCCACCATGAGTGTGAAGTCGAACCCCTTCTTGACAGATTTGCGGTGCAGCTGGTTGGGGAGGGCTGCGAAACCCACATACTCCTTGTCCTGTTGGTGGGGATTAGATAGTGTGAGGCTCCTGGGAGTGGCAGGCAGGGCCTCCCATAGAACCTGATCTCAAGGGCTAGGAGAAGTCAGTCTACTATGGGTGGACCTGGGCCTGGCTACCCTGGGGTTGGGGACGGGAATGCAGAGAAGCCTGGATTCCTGGGCGTAAGGACTCACCATGGCCCCGGTTAGCTGTCGTTGCACCTGCCGTCTCTCCCCACTTCCTCTGGTGGGGCAGGAAGTTGAGCGCAGCAAACGAGGGGGAGGGTTATGGAGGAGGCTAAGATGTTCTAACTGGCCTAGAGAGGTGGAGGAAACCAAAACTAAGGATACCTGGGGTCCTCACCTCCTGGATCTCTTTTTCCATCCACCCTTATAGGAAGCTTCAATCCCTCTGTTCTTTGCACACCCTTCCTCCAAGCTCCACTGTAGCCCTATCTATCACCCTCATATGAGGTGGGGTGTAGGCAGGAAGGAAGGAAGCAGGGTAGTCTCTCTAGCAAATGAAATGAAGGCTTTGACAGGGATGGTTGAAAAAAAAAAAAAGCCTAGGGTCTGAGTGGACCAAAAGCCATAACAAGATTGGGGGTGGGAGGGGGTGTCACTTTTCTTTGCCAGCTCATGCAATGGATTGATTGATTTTGATTTTGCAATGAATTCTTAGAAAGACTTTAGGTCTTTGGACAACACTGTCAGAGAGACCCTTCAGAATCCTGGCCAAGGTGTTTCCCCTCCTTGAAACCTTTCAGGGGCTTCCCAGTTACCTCAGGATCAAGTCAGAGCTCTGGCCGGCCCCCAATGCTGTCCCCCTCTGGCTTCATCACCCCATCATTCACTCGCCTGCACTGACTGCCCCCATCCTTAACTCTGCCCATGTTGAGATTTTCCTTCTGTACCAGGTGAACTCCTCTTCATCCCTCAAGGGTTTGATTCAAAGTGCTCTCTCTCCTCTGTGAAATCTTCCCAGCATCTTTCACAGGCCCCTCCATTGCCCACATTTGCTTACCTGGCTGTTTCTTCTCTCAGCTAAGCTTTCTTTTTTTAAAAGATTTTTTTATTGGGGAATTAGGGACTGGGAACAGTGCTGGGGAATTAGGGGAAGGGGAACAGACAAGTTGCTGTCCTTTTGTTCCTCAGTCTAGTTGTGGAGGACGTTGCTTCACTGGCCCAAGTTGGCACCATCATTGCGTTCTTCCCGGGTGAGGCAGATCAGTCGCCGGCTTCTGGACGGCAGCTCACTGTGGCTGCTGGCCACTCACGCTGGCTGCTGGCTACACACGGTAGCCCATGGCAACACACTGCAGCAGGGGCTGCAGCCTATGCCTATGCCTATGCCAGCGACTCACGGCAGCCCAGCTCCAGGTTGAGCTGTTGTTCAGCATCTTAGCTGTGGAGGGCAGTGTCACTGGCCCTCATATGTGGGATCCGAACCGAGGCCCACTGGCATCCCAAGCCAGCTCTTAACCAATGCGCCACTTGGCCGGCCCCCAGCTAAGTTTTCTGAGGGCAGGGACCATGTCCTCAGTGTCTTTCACGGGGCCTGGCACAAAGAAAGTGCCAATAAATAATATACTAGATGAATATGTGGAAGAAAGAATGAGTAAATGGGGACGACTGGTTAGCTCAGGTGGGTAGAGCTCAGGGCACAGTGCTCATAACACCCAGGTTGCCAGTTCGATTCACACATGGGCCACTGAGCTGCACCCTCCACAACTAGATTGAAACAACTACTTGAGTTGGAGCTGATGGGTCCTGGAAAAACACTGTGCCCCAATAATCCCCAGTAAAAATATTTAAAAAAAAGAAAAAAGAATGAGTAAGTGAAGTTAGGTAGGTCCAAGGCCAGGAGGCTGTAGAACATGTAAAAGCAGCCTTGCTTTGAAATCAGAATGTCCACTTACCATGTGACCGTTAGCAAATCCTGTGGCCTCTCTGAACCCAATTTTCTATTGGTAAAATGAAATAGCACATTTCCACTTTGTTATCAGGACTCTGAGTAGTTTCAGATGACGTGGGTTTTGTAGTCAATCAGTGATATATACAAACTGGCGTTAGCGTTTATGAACTGAGAGACCTCTCTGAGCCTTTAAAGCTAGTCTCCTTACTGGGCTTATAAGGGCCTGCTTGATCTGATCCTGCCTACTGTTCCAGCCTCATCTGCTTTCTCCACTTGTGGTGTTATCATTTCCCTTTTAGCCTGTTACGAACTGAACTGTGTTTCCCCAAAATTCATGTGTTGGATCCCTAACCCGCAATGTGACTATATTTGATATAGGGCTTTTAAGGAGGTAATTAAAGTGAAATGAGGTCATAAAGGTGGGGCCCTTATCCAATAGGTCTGGAGTCATAAGAAGCAGAGACACCAGCGATAGCTCTCTGCTCAGGCACAGGAGACAGCTGTCTGCCACCCAAGGAGAGAGGCCTGTCCATGAACCAACCCTACTGGCACCTTGATCTTGGACTTCCCGTCTCCAGAAGTATGAGAAAATAAATGCCTGTTGGTTAAGATTCCTCATCTGTGGTATTCTGCTATGGCAGCCTGAGCAGATTAATACAGCCTCATAGCTTACTCCTCTCCCCTCCTTGCTCTAATGTATAATTTTTTGGTTTGTATACATGTTGAAAAATGTGTAGTATACAGTACATGTTTATACAAATGGTTTTATGTATATGAATATATATTTCTGTTAACTTTTTCATTCAGCACTATTTTTTAAGATCTATCCATGTTGCCATCTGTATATCTTACCCTTACTTCAACCTAATTTCTAGTACCGTTTCCTTCATGTAACCTTGGGAAAAAAATCACCTCTCTGGGCCTTAAATTTCCTCATCTATCAAATGGTATTGGAAGCTCCTGCCACACTGAACTCACAGAAGTCGTTCAAGTTTCATATGATGATAGAGACATACAGTGATTAAGAGATGTTAAGTGTAGAGATGACATAAATTAATAATGACACAATATTCCATTGACACGTTTATTAACGCCAACAAACCATGCCTCATCATTCATGTGATAAAGTACAGGGCTTGTTTGGACAAAGGAAGGTCCCACCCTGAGCTTACTATGGGGCAATGTATGGTGGACGGCAGTTTCCCGTTTCATTATCAGCTGGATTAGCTCTTCTTCATCTTGCCATGTCTTCATAGCTCTCTGTGGCTTCACCAGGCATTCCTGGAGGCGCTTCTGTATCTTTAGACCTGAATTCGGGTTCAGACCTAGTAACTCCAGGCTTTGTTTTCTCAAAGTCAAAGCTCTGTAAATGTGGGTTGGCCAGCTTTGGAGGGGAAGGTTCCTCCAAGACAGGATGGCTCTTTGCCATTTGGTACTCCCTTACCTGTTTCCTAACACAGGTGCCTGGTACATGTTGGACCCCTAGGAAATGTTTGTGGCACAAATGAGTAAATTTACCATACTATCCTTAGCTCCCGCTGTTTTCCTATGATGTAAATTCAAGAAGCATTAAAACAGGGGGCGGCCAGATGGCTCAGTTGGTTAGAGCACATGCTCTGAGCAACAGGGTTGTCAGTTCAGTTCCCACATGGGCCAGTGAGCTGCGCCCTCTGCAACTAGTTGAAAACAACTACTTAAGCTGAGCTGCTGGTGGGCGGCTGGATGGCTCAGTTGGTTAGTGCACATGCTCTTTTTTCTTTTTTTAATTGGGGAATTGGGGGAGGGGAACAGACAAGTTGCTGTCCACCTGTTCCCCAGTCCAGCCGTGGAGGACGTCGCTTCACTGGCCCATGTTGGCACGATCACTCTGCTCTTCCCGGGTGAGGCAGATAGGTCGCCGGTCTCTGGATGGCCGCTCACGGCGGCTGCTGGCCGCTCACGCTGGCTGCTGGCTACACACGGTAGCCCATGGCAACCCACTGCAGCAGGGGCTGCAGCCTAAGCCATTGCCGGCAACCCACGCAGCCCAGCTCCAGGTCGAGCTGCCCTTCACCATCCTAGCTGCATAGAGCAGCGTCAATGGCCCCCATGTGGGATCCGAATAGGGGCCCTGCTGCACATTTCCATATTCTATTGGGCTGAGAGCTCTCTGATGAGTCTCTTTGTATTTCCAAGGCCTAGGCAGTGTCTAGATATTGGTTGGTGGTCCCTAAGTAGGTGTTGATTCGCAATCCGTGTCCATGCACACCAGGCAGACTCATCTCCCACTACAGGTGCATGTAACTCTCATACCCTTAAGTTCTTTATTGTTCATGATTTGTGTGCTTGCCCCTTTAAACTGGTAACACCCCAAGGACAAATCTTGTATGTGTTTCATCTCTTCATCCCAACCTCTTGGCTTAGCACTCAGGTGTTCATAAAGGTGGATTAAGAAACCTCCGTTATCCCTCCCCATCACTAGATGGGCTGGGGACTCTTCTAGGCTTTCCTCCTCCCTAAAAGCAAGCTTGCCCAAAGTCCAGATCCTGGGAACCCTGGGGATTATGCCCGGTGTTGGCTGGAACACAGCCCCAGCCAGGGACCCACCAAGCTGGGAAACAGGGTTCCCAGAGAGGTTCCAGCCTCTCCCTGGCCTTGGCCTCGGTAGGGCTGTCGACGACCGGTGTGTCTGTCTCTTTGTCTCTGCCGGTTTCATTGTCTTTGTTTCTCCGACTCTAGGCCTGTTTCTCTCCAGGTTCCGGGCCTTTTCTTACAGCTCCTCCCGACTCTGCTTCAATGACTTTCTCTTTTAACTGTCTCTACATCTCTTTGTCTCTGGCGGCCGATCTTTTGCTCCGGTATTTTGGGTCTGCCGCTGGCTCTCTCTCTCTGTCTCTCTTTCTGCCTTTGTGACTTCTCTGACTCAGGGCTGTTAGGTTCCGATTCTGTGAGTCTCTGGCTCAGGGTCTCCATTCCAGGACCCAGGTCTAATTCCATCGGCCTGCCTCTCCCCAGAAAGCGTCCCTGGAGGCAGTCGCCTCTGCTCCCGCTCCTGCCTTAGTCTCCCCTCCCCCGGCCTGGCCCCCATCCCCCACCCCAGCCCTCGGCCTCTCGGACCGGCCAGGCTTTGTTTCGTGCGCCTCGGCGCCCCGCCCCGCCCCGTCTGGGGTCTCCGCCGCCCTCCGCCGCCCTTTGTCTGCCTGGGTCTTTCCCCCACCCCTTTCCCTGGGTCAGTCTTTAGATCTCTTTGTCTCTCCCAGCCCGGGTGGTTGGCGCTGACGGCCGATCCCGCAGGTCGGCGCGGTGGCCCAACACAGCGACAATTAGAGTCTCCGGCCCTCATCTCCCAGCTGCAGCCCAGGAGGCACACGGTTAATACCACTGAGTTCGGCCCACCGTCCTCGGCTTAGAGTAGCCCCGTCCGCGCGGCCCGCGGCCGCCCGCCGGCTACCGAACTCAGGAGGGCCGGGAGGCCCCCACAGGCGCGTAGCTCCTCCAATGTCCTAGAGCGGCTCCGTGCGGATCCGCTCTTCCGCTTCCAGTCCCCGCCCACGGCGGCCGCCCCCTGGACGCCTGGGGCCGAGCCCCTCTCCCCGTTGCACGCGGATCCTGCATCCCCGAGCCGGCGGCGGCTCGGGGACCCGAGCCCAACGGAGGAGTTCGGAAGAGCACCCGGCTGGCGGCCACGGAGGTGGCCGGGAGGTGAGGGGCGGCTGCGTGCCGGAAGGAGCAGCAGGTGCAGGGGCGGCTAGCGGCGCTGACGGGCGGAGATCACCGGAGCCGCGCCCCGCACCTCGGACCCAGACGCTGCACGGTGCCCGCTCCGGCCGGTAGAGGGCAACGGCCGGGTGCCGCAGGCCGCACATGGCTGTGTGACCGTGGAATCGTGTGTCTGTCTCCTTGTTCAGGGCGACTTGCCGGCAATGGAGCGCGCAGTGGGGCCCTGGGGCCCAGACCTCCGTGGCCGGGAGGACAGGGAGCAGGTGCGAGGCGCCCGCACAGGTGAGTGCCGCGGCGATGCACCATCATGAGCAGGTACTGGCCGGGTGGGGACCCCAGACCTGGCCAAGGCACAAAAAAATTGGACTTGAACTGTGCTTCCAGGAAGAGAGGGGGAGGGGAGCAAAAACTGAGGGAGGGAGGCAGTGTTTATGTGCACCTACAGTGCGCCAGGCCGGGAGGGGTATCGTCTCTAGGGCTGTCTTCCCTTCCCCAACAGTCATCACCATCCTCACTGCTCTGCCCTACTTCGTGCCTTATTCTGTCTCATCCTGCAATTGCAACAGTCTCCCCTCAGCCCTCTTCTCACCAATGATGCCCTCTGCAGCCACATTGATCTCAGCCCAGATCTAATCGGGTCTCCTCTCTCTAAAACCTTTCCTAGCTCCCTTCTGCCTGCTAATGAAAGCCTTAGCCTAGTGTTCAATCCAGACCCTAGTCCCAACATCCCTTTCCAGTTTTATCCTCCATTCCTCTCCATGGTTTACCCTTTAATCGCATGAAAGCCTGTCCCTATCTCCTATTTCTTCTCTCTCTCTCTCCAGCACAGTTATTCTGAGCCCACAAGTATAATTATTTGCACTTTCCCTTCTCTCTCCTACCAACCCTAGGCACCTTGAGGTACAGGTGTGTATCTGGAGCCTGTCAGGTAAACACAAGATAACTGAATAAATTATAGAATGAACTATAAAAAGATATAATAGAAATAGCAAATACCAGGTTTTCAACTAGAGACACTAGAATGTAATGGTTAACCCAGGCTTGAGGATCAGACAGACAGACCTGAGTTAGAAACTTGACTTTGCTCCTTACAACCTTTATGACCTTGAGCAAGTGACTTAAATTCTCTGAATTTCCACATGGGGATAGGAATACTATTACCTCATAAGATCGTTTGCAAGGCTTTAGTAATGGGTAGTTCAAGGGCAAGGGAAAAGGAAGTTACTCTTATTATTGAGAGGCCCAGACAATAATAAGTGCGTTAGACATTCAGAGAACAGAGAGAGGTCCTTGTGACCGCAGAATGGCAAGGAAGCCTTTCTAGGGAGATGGCAATGGAAGGTAGGGGCTGAGCCATAGGGCAGGACTACAACTGCCTTTTCTTTCCCCAGGTCTAGGGAGTGAGAACGTGGAGATGTCTCAGACGGATGAGTTTGAACACACCCCACAGGAGGATGACTTGGGGTTCAAGGAAGAGGAAGAGCTGGCCTCGGGTCATGAAGTCAGAAATGCCTCTCTCAAGCCCGAAGGCATCCAGACCTGGGATGACTTGTGGGTCCAGAGGGAGGGACCAGGAAAGCCTCGGGCTCAGGACAGAGGCCCCCGGCTCCTGGGAGAACCACGCTGGGGCCAGGCTAGTGATCGGGCTGCTGTGTGTGGCGAGTGTGGCAAGAGCTTTCGGCAGATGTCAGATCTGGTGAAACACCAGCGGACCCACACAGGGGAGAAACCCTACAAGTGTGGGGTCTGCGGCAAGGGCTTTGGGGATAGCTCTGCCCGTATCAAACACCAGCGAACTCATAGTGGTGAAAAACCCTACAGAGCCCGACCACTGGCCCAGGGCCCCCCAAAGATTCCTCGGTCCAGGATCCCTGCTGGTGAGCGCCCCACTATCTGCGGCGAATGTGGCAAGAGCTTCCGTCAGAGTTCTGACCTGGTGAAACACCAGCGGACGCACACGGGTGAGAAGCCCTACAAGTGTGGCATCTGTGGCAAGGGCTTTGGCGACAGTTCTGCTCGCATAAAGCACCAGCGGACACACCGGGGGGAGCAGGCCCCCCGGCCCGTGGTGCCCCGGCGGCAGCCATCCCGAGCAACCCCAGTAGCCGCACAGGGACCCAAGGCTCAGGACAAGCCCTATATCTGCACCGATTGTGGCAAAAGATTTGTGCTGAGCTGCAGCCTTCTGAGCCACCAGCGCAGTCACCTGGGGCCCAAACCTTTTGGCTGTGATGTGTGTGGAAAGGAATTTGCCCGGGGCTCAGACCTGGTGAAGCACCTGCGGGTGCACACTGGGGAGAAGCCCTACCTGTGCCCTGAGTGTGGCAAGGGCTTTGCGGACAGCTCTGCCAGAGTCAAGCACCTCCGCACCCACAGTGGGGAGAGGCCTCATGCCTGCCCGGAATGTGACCGCACTTTCAGCCTCAGCTCCACCCTCCTCCGTCATCGCCTCACTCACATGGAACCCCAGGACTTCAGCTTCCCAGGCTATCCCTTGGCCCCCCTGATCCCCAGCCCACTCCCCAGCTCAAGCCCACCCCCGCCTCCTCTTGGCACCAGTCCCCCATTGACACCTCGAAGCCCTTCACACTCAGGTGACGGGCCTTTTGGCCTGCCTGGCTTGGAGCCGGAGCCTGGGGGCCCGCAGGCTGGGGAGCCACCCCCACCACTAGCAGGTGACAAGCCCCACAAGTGCCCTGAGTGTGGCAAGGGCTTCCGCCGAAGCTCGGACCTGGT
The DNA here is from genome assembly GCF_001890085.2 of Hipposideros armiger. Classification (NCBI taxonomy): domain Eukaryota; kingdom Metazoa; phylum Chordata; class Mammalia; order Chiroptera; family Hipposideridae; genus Hipposideros; species Hipposideros armiger. The sequence goes on along the minus strand of NW_017732149.1, from coordinate 677,750 downwards.
GAAACACCATCGTGTGCACACGGGGGAGAAGCCCTACCTGTGCCCTGAGTGTGGCAAGGGCTTCGCTGACAGCTCCGCCCGAGTCAAGCACCTCCGCACCCACCGTGGGGAGCGGGCTCGGCCACCACCACCATCCACTCTCCTGAGGCCACATAACCCCCTAGGCCCAGTACCCATGGCCCCTCGACCCCGAGTCCGGGCCCAGCCCTCTGGACCCAGCCAGCCCCATGTGTGTGGCTTCTGTGGGAAGGAGTTCCCCCGGAGTTCAGATCTGGTCAAACACAGGCGCACACACACTGGGGAGAAGCCATACAAGTGTGCAGAGTGTGGCAAGGGCTTTGGGGACAGTTCTGCCCGCATCAAGCACCAACGTGGGCACCTGGTCCTCAGGCCCTTTGGGACGGGGGATGGTCGGGCAAGGCCCCTCAAGGCGGAGCCACCAACGGGACTAGAATGATGGGGTTCAGGAAGGGTGGAGGCCCAGGAGACCAAAGGGTTGCTTAAGCAGAGAAGAAAGGGCCTGTGAGGAGGTGGGAGGGAGGAGGGGAAGAAATGGGAGAAAGGAGTGAATAGAGGTTGGAGGCTGATCTTGAAGCTCAGGAAACTGTCCCAGCTGGGCTTAGGACCTTGCCAGTGTAATCTATCCCCCCAGCTTCTAGAACACTGCCTAGTACACAGGCACTCAGTAAATACTTGTTGAATTAATAAACTGGCCTTAGCCTGAGGACCCTTGAACCTAAAATTCCTGTTGCCTCCTAACCTGTAAAGATTGATCTTTCCTAATCTTGACCCTGGGAGACCAGCACCCTGAGCCATGGTTGGTTTGACCTTATGAGCTGCAACAAAGAGACTGCTGGAGTTCAGGGTGACATTTAGGCAGGGGCATCTGTCATCCTGATGAGAGTATTGCTGTGTGGCAGGCAGTACCCAGCCCCAGGCCACTGGACATGGTCTTAGCCAGGAGAGGCACTGGGACAGAGCCCAAACCTACCTGCCCTGAAGAAGCCCAACCCACCCTGATTCCTGGACACTGGCAGAATAGACCAGTGAGCAGAAGGAGCGCTTCTGCTCTGGATGTCAAGGTAACTAGGAGAAGGACAGAACAAGCGAGGAGAGGCCAGGGAAGCTCCAAGGCCAGACAGCCACATCTCCATGTGTCTCCTTGCTAATAAACTGCTTCTTGTCTGAGGTTTGGACTTGTGTGTGTGTGTGTGTGTGTGTATGGTGAGGGGTGAAAAGTTGTTGAAGGGTCACAACAGGTGAAACCCCTAAGCCTTGTATAAACTTGTGTGGGTCTCTTGCCTTGTGAGCCGGTCAAATAAAGAAATGGGCATAGTCAGCCTCTTTCTGGCTCTGACATCTGGTTAATCAGCCACCAGGTCTGTCGACTGATGCCCCAGACCTGAGTTCTTGATGCCAACAGGTGCCTACCGTCACATCCAGCCCAACCCTAAAAAGGAAAATCGAGCGACGCCACGGGGTGAGGGTGTTCAGTGAGTGCTGTTGCTATGGCGACTGGTAGGGGAGAAGTGTGGCTCCAGTACAGGCACAGAAGGCCCTAACACTGATGGTCTGCCTACTGAGAAACCCACCTCTCTCAGACCTTTTTTTATTTGTCGAGAAGTCATTTGTACTGTCCAAAGAGAGGGCAAAGGGGATACCTCTATCCCTCGGGAAAGGCAACCGTATTTCCCAGGGACCCTGGTGTCATTAGCAGCGGGGCTTCCATGTAGCTTTTTCCCAGGAGGGCTGACTGGCCACGGACAAAAAAAAGAGTAGGACGGTTCACCCACCTAAGAAACGAAGCATAAGACTGCTTTGAAACAGCTGGTGGGGCGCCTCAGCTCACCTGCGTGCAGGAATGGTTCCTGAATAGAAGCTCTAGTGATATCTTCACCCTCGGATGGGCTTGCGGAGAAACCAAGGAAAGCTTGTGACAGTGCAGGTCCTTCTGGTCCTCCCACTTGCTGCCTAGTTGTCATACACGCTCGAAACCCTAGAGTTTCATGTTCAGGGCTGGGATTCTTGGAGGTTTTGGTCTTCAGGTGCACACATAACCGCATGCCTGAAATGGAGGCCGTTGGGGGCTTTTGGAAGATCCTCCCTGCTGGTTTCTCCTGTCTCCTCCCCTTACCAGGTCGGCCTTCTCGCCGGCCTGTAGTGAACTTTGTAAGGTTGCATCTGACCATGTCACTCCCCAGTTAAAAACCCTGCCGTATCTCTGCATGTCTTCTGTGCAAAACAGAACTCCTTCGTTGGCATTCAAGGTCTTCCACTTGTGTGGTTTCAGACTTCCCTGAACCTCCAGCTTGGGTTAGAATCACCTCCAGCTGAGCACCTAACACACCACGAGCTCCCTGAGGACAATTAGTCACTCCACAGCATCACTTACTCTGTGCTGGGTACTGGGGGTAGAGGGATGACTAAGACAAAGTGTTTGCCCTAAGTTTCTACCCAAAAGATAGAGACACTGAACAAATAATTTCAAGTGTGGTGAGGACTATGCAGGAAGCGTACACGCAGGAGAGAATCCTACCGATCCAAAGGCCTAGCCAAAGAAGTGGCCAAGAGTGACTTGAAATAAGCTAAGAAAGGAGGAGGTGAGGGGTTGGCTAGGATGTGGAGTGTTCTGGGCAGAGTGAAGAGTAGGTGCTCAGTCCTTGGGGATTCAAGAGGTGAAGTTCTGGTGGGGCTGAAGGCAAGTGGTGAAACGCAGAGCAAGGAGTACGATAAAGACATTTCTGAATTCAACTTTCTACCTCCCAGTCCTAAAAGGGGCCTGGCACACAAGAGGCCTCAATCAATACTTTGGTGAACGATGTCCTGGGAGCATGATGTGTTTCTTCACAAGAGTATAGGGTCCTACAAGTTGCTGCCTCTTTGTCAATCTGTCAAACGCCCACTCACATTTATCTCCTTAGTGAGGCCTGTACCCAATACCCACTCCCTTCAAGGGAGTCATTCACTTATCCCACTATTCTCCTGCTGAACACCCACCTATTGTTTCCTTTTCATGTATGTGTGTGTGCATATACATATATATATATAATCTTCTTTACCACAATCTTCTTTACTAGACTATGAGATTCTCAAGAGCAGGAACTAGCTCTGATTCCAGATACTTGTACATGTTTGTAGAGCAAATGGACTCCTTGTCTTCCTTTTGCAAACATCTGTTCCAGCATCCTCCCACTGCAGAAGACCCTTCCAGGAGGGTCTTTCACTGCTCCCAACTGAGTCTCTTCACTGACTCTCTGCATCAGAGTGAGCAGGACTCACTTTTTGCTATAGGTGGGGTTCCAGCCATCATCTGGTCACTCCTATGTCTCGTCCATCTCCCACGCTGCATTTCCCCTCACGAACTCATGCGGCTCCAGCCATAGAAGACTTCTTTCTGTTCCTCAAACATGTCAAGCTTGCTCTTAGCTTACTGCCTCTAGTTCTGTCTAGAACACTCTTCCTCCAGAGTTTCAAGTGGCTAATACTCTCTCATCATTCAAGGCATCTCAAATAGTATATCCTCAGAGATGTCTTCCCTGCCCACATTAAAGAAGCCCCCCAATCATACCACTCTTTATTGCAGTGTCTTGCCCTTTTTCCTTCTTGCACCTATCATTACCTGAAATTATCTTATTTACTTGTGTACATTTTTTACACCCTTAGAAGGGCCATAATAGTCAAGATTTTTGTGTTTTGTTAACTACTGCATCTCTAATACCTAGAATGGTGCCAGGCACATAATAAGGCTCAATAAATACTTGATGAGAGAACAAATGCAATCCAAGTGGCTTTGGGGATTGTTGGGTCCGAGTGTTTCAAGCAGGGATGGTTTCGGTGGTGAGGTACCCAAAGGGAAGAAAGCCTTGCAGAGTCTCTGACATGAGTGCAGCAACACTTATTCAGCAAAGGCAGAACTGCAGCAGAACTTGGTTAAACAGCAGCAGCAGCAAAGGCAGAACTCAGAAAACCCAGCAGCAGAACAGCACAACACAGAGCCCGCGAACTCATGCCCAGTTAAGCAGAATTGTGAGGGTTTTTTTTAATTTTTTATTAGTTTCAGGTGCAGAACTGGGGTTTTTATAACACAGTAACAATAGTGTCATGGTGCCAGCATACATGTGCAATAAGAGCAACTCACATAAACAACTTGTTTTCCTTGCAGTCCCACCTGGGCTTGGGGGAGTCAGGGCAGCGGGTCTCCAAAGCCTGTAAACATTTCCTGAATCTGCGAGGCCCTAACACCTGGACCCCCACAGGGATCTTGAGCATGAATATCTGGGCATTTACTCTTTTCCCAGCTCTAGGAAAGATCAAAAGTTTGCCGAGATGTAATCCCAACATTTACATTTTGCCCTGGACTCTGCAGACTGAGGCTTGGATTTGAGTCCTGGCTCTGCTACCAATTTCTTCATGGAACCGCATGTCTGAGAGATAATTTGGTGCAATAGAAAGAACATGTGTTGGAACCTGCTACTTACCAGCTATGTGACTTTGAGCAAATTACTTAAGCTCACTAAGCTTTACTTCCCTCATTTGTCAAAGGGAGATATTATTGATCCCTACAAAGCTGTTGTAAAGAGACAACGTAGGGCTTGTAAGCACTTACTGAATGTTATTTCTCTTTCTTTCATCATTTCTTTTTTTTTTTTTTAAGATTTTTATTGGGGAATTAGGGGGATAGGAACAGTGCTGGGGAATTGGGGTAAGGGGAACAGACAAGTTGCTGTCGTTTTGTTCTTCAATCTAGTTGTGGAGGATGTTGCTTCATTGGCCCAAGTTGGCACCATCATCGCGCTCTTCTCTGGCGAGGCAGATCAGTCGCCGGCTTCTGGACGACCGCTCACTGCGGCTGCTGGCCGCTCACGCTGGCTGCTGGCTACATACGGTAGCCCATGGCAACCCACTGCCACAGGTGCTGCAGCCCACGCCTGTCGCCGGCGACTCCCGGCAGCCCAGCTCCAGGTTGAGCTGTTGTTCAGCATCTTAGCTGTGGAGGGCAGTGTCACTGGCCCTCATATGTGGGATCCGAACCGGGGCCCTCTGGCATCCCAAGCGAGTTCTTAACCGTCGCGCCACTCGGCCGGCCCTCTTTCATCATTTCTGATTCTTAGTTGCCCCATTCATAAAATGGGAGAATTAGATATCTTTTTCAAGAGAAGTGGGAAACACCTCAATTTTTAAATGCAGGAAATTAAAATAGTAAAAGACCTCGTTTTTTGTTTTTTGAAGCTAGTTTTTAAAAAGATTTTATTGGGCCGGCCGAGTGGCGCGATGGTTGACAACTGGCTTGGGATGCCAGAGGGCCCGGGTTTGGATCCCACATATGAGGGCCAGTGACACTGCCCTCCGCGGCTGGGAAGCTGGGCGGCAGCTCTAGCTGGAGCTGGGCTGCTGTGGGTCGCCTGCGATGGCGTAGGCTGCAGCCCCTGTGGCAGTGGGTTGCCATGGGCTACCGTGTGTAGCCAGCAGCCAGCGTGAGTGGCCAGCGGCCGTGGCTTCTGGTGACTGATCTGCCTCGCCTGGGAAGAGCGCAATGATGGTGCCAACTTGGGCCAGTGAAGCAATGTCCTCCACAACTAGACTGAAGAACAAAAAGACAGCAACTTGTCTGTTCCCCTTCCCCCAATTCCCCAGCGCTGTTCTCATCCCCCCAATTCCCCAATAAAAATCTTAAAAAAAAAAAGATTTTATTGGGGAATTGGGGAAGGGGGAACAGCGTTGGGGAATCAGGGAAGGAGAACAGACAAGTTGCTGTCCTTTTGTTCTTCAGTCTAGTTGTGGAGGACATCGCTTCACTGGCCCATGTTGTTGATATTATCATTGCGCTCTTCCCGGGTGAGGCAGATCGGTCACCAGCCACTAGCCGGCTGCTCACAGAGGCTCACAGCAGCTCACGGCAGCTCACGCCCGCAACCAGCCAGCCCCACTGCAGCCTACGCCATCACCGGCGACTCATGGCAGCCCAGCTCCAGGTCGAGCTGTTGTTCACCATCTTAGCTGTAGAGGGCACAGCGTCACTGGCTCTCACGTGGGATCTGAACCAGGGCCCTGCTGCGCAGAGCTGGTGTCTCAAGCCAACTCTTAACTAACGCGCCACTCAGCTGGCCCTGAAGCTAATTTTTAAATGTAAAAACACTCTGAGGGCCAAACAAGATACTTCTGTGGACTGGATTTGGCCTGTGGGCCCCCCAAGTATCCACCTAGGTGACTGGGTTGTCAGGGATGCTATGACAGCCCTTATTGTATATTTTAGAAAAATCAGTTTACCTCCCTGAACTTCACTTAACTCATCTGTAAACTGGACCCATCTTTGTGCAGATCGAAAAAGCAAAAAACTCATAGATGAAACAGAATGGTGGCTGCCAGAGGGGAAGGGGGTTAGGGGAAGAAGAGGATAAGGGGGTCAAATACATGGTGTTGGAACGAGACTAGACTTTGGCTTGTGAGCACGCAGTGAGGGATACAGATGTTATATTATAAAGTTGTACACTTGAAATTTATGTAATGTTATCACCAAGGTTATCCCCAATACATTTACTTGAAAAGCGATCAGGTGTGTAAAACGCTTAGCGTAACACTGGCGCATAGGAGGCACCCCACACAATACAAGGCAGCGGTAGCCTGAATTCAAGGAGTAGCTATCCCAGAGACCAAGAGACCAGAAAGGTGACGCCAGGAAAGAACGAAAGAAGATGGGAGAGGAGGAAAAAGAGGGAAGGGAAGAGGCGAGGAGGCACCAGAGTCCGCCCTCCAGGCGGGGCGCCAGCGAGAGAGGCCTAGGCCTGGACGGGAGCGCACGTGGCCTATTTGGGGCGGAGCAGACGCGCTTGGCCGCCGCGGAGACCTTTGAGCCGCTGGCCAAGAGACGAGCCCTGAAGGTAGGTTACCACCCGACTATGAGGACCTTGCAAGTCGGGATGGGGCGACCTGGGATCCTGGGAGTTTGAGTACAGCAGAGGGCGCTGGCTCTGGGTTCGCCACCCTACTGGGGCAGTTTGGGCCGGACGCCTGAGTCCTCTGGACCCCTCCCCTAGAGGGCGGGGTTAGGCATTCTGACCAATGAACGTCTGTCCCCGAGGCTCCGCCCCTCCCCTGAGCCGCGGCCTCAAAGAGTGCCCAACAGCGGGGCGCTCTGGCCTGGGGCTGCGCGAGCGCGGAACCTGTGGCTGGTGAGTGCGCTCCCCCAGGGTCTCCGCCCCGATCCCGCCTCCAGTCCGTGCCTTGGAGCTCTGGGCCGCTGATCCAGGCGCCGGGGAGTGACTCAGCGCGGGGAGGGTGGCGACTTGCTGGGACTGGAAATTCGAACAGTTCAGGGCCTTGAATGCCAGGATGAGTGGGGTGAATGAGTGTCTTCAGAGCTGGTCCCAGGGCAGTGCTGGGGCCTAGGGCCGAGCTGGGGTGGAGGGGAGAGGGCCAGACCTAGAGACCAGGACAGGGCGAGAGAAGCCACGGCTGCACCGCCTTGCCTGAACCCGGGCCATGGTGGGGGGCGGGTCCTGAGCTTCTGACCCAGCTGCCCGCCCCAGGACACCAAGATGCCGGGCGAACAGCAGACAGAGGAGGAGGAGGAGGAAGAGATGCAAGAGGAGATGGTGCTGCTGGTGAAGGGTGAGGACGATGAGGGTGAGAAGTATGAGGTGGTGAAACTCAAGATCCCTGTGGACAACAAGGAGGTACGTGTCTCACCCTGGGGCCCCCTTGCCCCTAACCTGGTTCAGGTCCAGCGTCCCTTAGACAGAAGCCAGGGGCCCTGTCCCTACTTATCCCTGAATTTCAGACCTAGAATCTGAGGGTTGGCCACTCACCCTACTGCCCCATTGCCCATGCTGCCGTCAAACAGATGTCACGCCTACTGTGCCAGGTTCTGTGCTGGGTGCTGGAGAGTAAATGCCAGCCTTTGGTTCCCTTGGTTCCCCATGAAGCTCGATGTCTAGCAGAGTTAGACTGCCAAGCAACCACGCAACTACAATCCTATGTGATAGGTGGGAGGTGGGAACCCAGCTGGGAACTGAATGCAGACTTGCGGGTGGGGGCAAGAGGGGTCAGGTAAGGCAGCAGCAACAGGAATAGCTGACTGACTCTTGGTAGCATTTACTATTCTCCAGACACTGTTTTAAGCACCTCAATTCTATAAGGTAGGTAGTTATTTGTTCCATTTTACGGGTGAGGAAACTGAGGACCAGGAAACTGGACAGTTCGGTGACTGGCCCAAGGTCTCAAAAGTTAGTAAAGGGATGGTTTATCTGAGACCAGTGAGAGTGAAGGGCGACTACTCCAGGCAGAAGGAATTGCCCTTCAGGTAGCTCTGAGGGAGTGAATGGGGCCCTGGGAGAAGTGAAGGCAAGTGGTTCAGTCCTGCTGTGCATGGATGAGAGTAGGGCAGTTGGCAGGCCAGGTAGGGCACCTGGATTTTATCCTGAGGGTGATGAAGTTTTAAAGAGAGAAGTTTTAAGGAGATCAGAAGGAGTTAGATTTCCCTGCCACCAGGGATATTTCCACCTCCCAGGACCCTACAGGACTTCCACCTCCAGCCAGGGCAGCCCTGAGTCCAGCTGGCTCTGCCAGATTTCTGGGCCCAGGCTCTGATTTCTTCCTGCTCCAGCCAGTCCAATGGAGGGGCCAGTTCCCAGGGAAAGAAAACTCTGCTGCCCCCTAGTGGGTGTGGTGGGCCCTAGAGTGAGGGGGCTGGCTGATGGGGTGTCTTCTTCCAGTCAAAGTAACTAACTATTTAGTTCTGTTTTCCTCAGGCCTCTTTGGCCCATCTTCCTAGCTTAGTCGGCCTCTTCTGGCCCTGTGGGTCCCCTATTTTCCCCTTTGGCCTGTAAATTAAGAACTCAGATTCCAGAACCTAGGGTGGATTTCCACCTCCATCCCATACCAGCTGTGTGACCTTGGGCAAGTTTCTTAACCTCTCTGTGCCTCAGTTTCCACGTTTGTAAAAGAGAAATGATAACAGCACCTACTTATTTGGGGTTGTGAAGATTAAATGAGTTAATACATGTGAAGAGTTAGAACTGTGTATGGCATGTAATAAACATGACGTAAAGATTTGCTATTATTTGTTTTTCTCCCTAGAGTTCAGAATGTTGGTTTAGGTCATCTGCCTGGAGATTTTCCATCTCATATTTATCAAAGGCCTTTCTGCGCTGACTCCTGGGGCTGGGAGTGAACGGGGAAACCAGCATTGGAGGCCTAGACAGAGGATTGAGGGCAAACAACTCAGCAGTGGGGAAGGCTTTCCAGAGAAGGCTTAGTGGGGATTTGGCAAATGGAAGAGGAGGAAGGGTATTCCAGGAGGAGGGAACAGCAAAAGCAAAAGCTCAGAGGATACAGGAACAGAGAGTTACAGGCGTTAAAAGCCAGCATAGGAATTTGGACACTGTGCGAAGTTATGTGGTGCCATCAGAAGTCACCAATCAGAGGAGGGATTTCTATTTAGGAGATTCATTGGCTGTTGTGGGGAGACCAGGCCATGTAGGGCTGGTAGCATGCTCTAAGGTAGTGGCAGCAGTGAAGAGAGGACGGAAAGAAAGGGGATATTTGGGAACCTTGACTGGACTCATTGGCGCTAAGGATGGGAAGGAGGAGGGTGGCCTGGGCTAGTCGTGAATGTGTTAAGGTTAGACTACATGCTATCATGTAGCAGTGGAGAGAACAGGTTGAAATCCTAACTCCACCATTTACCACCTCTGCCATGGCTTTCTCATCTGTAAAATTAAACAATGAAAGGAAGATTCTTGAAAGCCAGTCTAAGGATCTCTGGGTGACTGGATTTGGAGGAGAAGGGTGGAAATGAGGGTTACATACATATATCCCAGAAACAGCTCTGTGCCCACAAGATAGCTCATTAACTTGCTGTGTGGTCTCCCTGAGCCTCAGTTTCTACAAAATCATGACCTCGAAAGATCCTTCCAGTGCTGACGTTCTGTGAGTCTTAGCTATCACCCAGCCCAATGGCCAGTCATTGTCCAGAACAGGCCTTAATTATGCTGCACTCAGGGGCTGAAGCCTTCTTTCACTGCCTATCAAAATCCGACTTCTCTTTAATGAATAGAAAGATTTTCTCAGAGGGCTCTATGTACATTCAATCCTATCTCTTCCCTGTTTAAATCTTTGAGTGGTTTTTTGTTTCCCTCAGGATAAAGTCTCAGGTCCTAAGCCTGGCATTCAAGGCCCTTCACCATCTGACCTCATGTCTTGGCTTCATCTCCAATCACCCAGCACCCGTCCCAGGCCCCAGCTCCAAACAGACCTGACCCTTTCTCACCTCTCAGACTGTCCACGTGGTCTTTCAAGCCTGTAAAACCCTCTTTACCATTTCCACCCGCTTTCTCCAGGAGTTGCTCTTCTCTTTTAGATCAAGTGTCTTAATTTTTCACATGCATACAGATCCCTTGGGGATCTTGTTAAAGAGAAGACTTTGATTCAGTAGGTCTGGGGTGCGACTTGAGATTCTAACAAGTTCCCAGTGATGCTGATGATGCTGGTCTGTGGACCACACTTCCTGTAGCAAGGTGCGAGGACAGAGATCATATTTTATACTTTGTACCAAAAAAGAGAAGGATTCTGAAAAGAGTCCAGGGGAGGGAGAAAAGCTGTGGAGGTGACCTCACGCTTGTCAGTGAGAAGAATTACATCATGGCCAAAACTTCTATCCAGTTCAGACCCTGGTTCTGTCGTTGATTAGCTGCCGGGCCTCGGGAAGGCTTCAGTCTTATATCTTTCTTTATAAAATGGGGCTAATAATCCCTAACCCAAAGGGTTGTGAGAATTTAAAATGGGGATGGAACACACTTAGCACAGCCCCTGGCACACTGTGAGTGCTCAGTAGTTAATTATTATTAATTAGAAAAGTAATGGCTGAGGAGGAAACTGGGAAGTTTGCCCTGGTTAAAAGAAAAAAAAAAAGCAGGAAGAAAAAATCACTAACTTGAAACCCTTGGATGGTCATTTTACTGTTCTGCATTATATCCCCATATTGTATAGTGCAAGTACCATTTATTCTAATTTTGATATCTAATAGTTGCAGAATTTAAGATGTGTAAGGGCTTTTAATGACCACCTGGTCTGGTATTTGCCAAGTTCAGTCACATGTATGTCACTCACCTGCTGTGTTTATTTAATGCTTTTCTTCACAGAGATTCACATGGTTTTGTTAAATAAATCTACCTTCATCCAAATGATAATATTGATGAAATTGTGGGTTTCATGTGATCCATTCTTTTTCTAATGTCCGTGGAAATAAATGCGTAATGATTATAATAAGATAACAGTGTGCCTACATAACCCTTGCATCTGTGATGTGTATACCTCAGTTGGGAATTTTTATCTCACCTAGCCTACGTTACCTTCCTTGCTGCACCGAGGCCAGAGAAGGGAGTGAGTTGCCCAGGGTCTTAATGAGGTAGATGCAGCCCCTCTTACCAAGATGTTTCCTGGGGCACTCAAGGCCTCTCCTGGAGCTGGAAATATCAAGAGTACTTGTGTGAAGAATTTTTTCCTGATTCAGTGAGCCCCGCATAAGGAAGTCCTCAGGCTATTCGAAGTCATCTTAAAGAAGGGTACCAAAGAAAAAAGAGCCAGAAAAATGTAGATATGATAAGTTCTCTCCACAATGGCTCATGTGTTGAAATAAACCCAGTAAATGTCAAAATCAGGGCAAGTTTAGAAAGTGTGACCTTGAATTCAAACTGTGCCAAACCTGCTGTGAGGAATTTCTCGATTTAAAGTATCAAGTTGTATTTTAACCTTGACTCCCTCTTGGAAAGTGCCAGGGACTTGGAGTCCAGCCTCGATCACATCTTGGCTGTACAAGAGCAGGAAAGCAGTGTAGCCTACTGGTTAAGGTTCCTGACTCCCACTGGCTTCCGTGAATTTAATCTCCCTGAGCCTTAGTTTTCTTTTCTTTCTTTTTTTAAAAAGATTTTATTGGGGAATTGGGGAGGGGAACAGCGTTGGGGAATCAGGGAAAGGGAACAGACTAGTTGCTGTCCTTTTGTTCTTCAGTCTAGTTGTGGAGGACATCGCTTCACTGGCTCCTTTTGGTATTATCCTTGCGCTCCTTCCGGTCAAGGCAGATCAGTCGCCGGCCTCTAGATGGCTGCTCACGGCGGCTTTTGGCAGCTCACACCAGCTACCAGCCACTCACGCTGGCTGCCGGGCCACACACAGTAGCTTATGGCACCCCACTGCAGCAGGGGCTGCAGCCTAGCCATCGCTGGCGACTCATGGCAGCCCAGCTCCAGGTCGAGCTGTTGTTCACCATCTTATCTGTAGAGGGCAGTGTCACTGGCCCTCATATGGGACCCGAACCGGGGCTCTGCTGCTCAGAGTTGGCGTCCCAAGCCAGCTCTTAACCAACGTGCCACTCTGCAGGCCCAAGCCTTAGTTTTCTTAATTATCAAAGAATAACGCCTGACTCAAGGGGGTGATGGGAAGATTTAATATAATAATGTACATAAAGTAGCATGGTTGAAGCTTTACATTGTAAGGTTGGTATGACTATTATCATTGTGTATACTGTTTAAAGCAGGATTCCCTTGTCTGGTCTCTAAGGCAATCCCAAACTGCCTTGTGTTCCAATATCTGAGTTGGTTACCAAAGAGCTACTGCCTTTTTACAAAGGATCTTTAAGTCCTTGAAGTTGCCCTCCTTGCAACTTAAACTAAAGGCCTTCCTGCTTGCTGTCACTTACCCTCCCTTAACCTTCTCCTTATCTCTAAAATAAGAATGTGATAACTACTTCGTGGAGATCGAATATGGGGAGAAGCTAACCCTGTCTTGTCCTAAATATGTGCCAGGTATTTCGTTTGGTCATGAATTAATGCATCTCATTTCTGGGCCCACAGGAAATGCTCAGCCTCACTTTTGCTGGGATGAGCCTTCTCTTTTCTAAGAAGGGAACAGTGTGCGCTCAATATTCCTCTTCATTTCACAGTTAATACAAAGCAATGTTAATACAAAATTTTCCCTTTACCTGCCTCTGACAAAGCATTTTTTTCTGATTTTTATCTCTAGAAGCCCAGACCTTATGGAACTGGCTCATTTTCAATTCAGGCCTCAGAATAACATTTGGGTTTTACCCCTGCCTTCTTCTTCACAGCTTAAAAAATGACAGGTGCTTGATCTTCAAGGTTTATTCAAGAGCCTGGATTTGTCTTCTAAGATACCATCCTCTCCTACCTCACTGGCTGCTCCTCACCTTGCTGCCTCAGGTTCTCTGCCCATTTCCTGAGTAATCTCATTCAGTCTCAAGGCTTTAAAAACCATCTATAGGCTGGCGGCTTCCCAATGAGCATCTCCAGCCTAGGCTTGTCTCCTGACCTCCCGATGTGTCAGGGAGATTTGGAGATGCAATCTGAAACAGATCTCACCTACCCAACTTCCTCCTCCCACCATCCTCACCATTGCCGATGGCAACTGCACCTTTGCAGTTGCTAAATTCAAAATCCTTGAGAGTAATTTTGACTCCTTTCTTTATCCCTTGTATCTGATCTGTTTATTAAATCTGTTGTCTCAAATGGCAAAATATATCCAGAAGCCGACCACTTCTCACCCCCTTCACTTTCTGCCTGTCACCTGGATCTGAGCCACTGTCTTCTCTTGCCAGATGACACTTCCTCCCTGGGCTCCTGCTTCTGCCCTCTCCCCTCCTTCAACCCCAGCAAACTGATGGAGCCTTTTCATAATGAGTCTGATCTGGTCCTGTCCCTGCTCAAAACAGTCTAACATCTCTTCCAGTCGTCCCTGTCCCATTCATACTACAAGGCCCTAAACTAAGAGGTCCCCTCCAGGACTATCCCCTTGATTACTCTCCCCCCTCGTGCATTCTGCCCTAAGCCCTTTTTCTTGCCGATCTTGGAACGTAACTGGCCAACTCTTGCCTCAAGATCCTGCTTTTCCCAGTAGCCTCCTCTCTCACGTCCTTTAGGTCTTTGCTCCTGTTACATCAGTAAGGTTTCTTAACCTTAAAGTTTGCAGCATCTTCCCAAATACCAGCACTCTTTATCCATTTTTCCTGGAAGCAGGGATTTTTTTTTTTTTAAGATTTTTTTATTGGGGAATTGGGGGAAGGGGAACAAACAAGTTGCTGTCCTTTTTTGTTCTTCTATCTAGTTGTGGAGGACGTTGCTTCACTGGCCCAAGCTGGCACCATCATTGCGCTCTTCCCTGGCGAGGCAGATCTGTCCCCGGCTTCTGGACGGCCACTCACACTGGCTGCTGGCCACACACGATAGCCCATGGCAACCCACTGCAGCAGGGGCTGCAGCCTATGCTATCTCTGGCGACTCACAGCAGCCCAGCTCCAGGTTGAGCTGTTGTTCACCATGTTAGCTGTAGAGGGCAGTGTCACTGGCCCTCTAGCGTCCCAAGCCAGCTCTTACCCAACATGCCATTCTGCCGGCCCTGGAAGCCGGGATTTTTAATGATGCTGAATCCCCAGTGCCTAGAACAGAGTCTGGCACATTATACGCCCTTAATAAATATTTGTTGAATGAATAAAGAATAGCTAGGATGACACGGGGCATTGTAATAATGCAGTATCTCACTTAATCCGCACAGCTGTCCTATGAGGCAGGCACCCTTGTTTTTTCCTGTTTTACACGGGGAACCGAGAGGTTGCAGCTTGCGGAGACCCAGGTCTCTGGCTCCCCGGCCTATGGGTCAGGGCTGACCTGTTCCCCCTTTCCCCGCAGGTCCCGATGGAGGCGCCAGCGCCGTCTGCCGACCCGGCGCGCCCACACGCGTGCCCAGACTGCGGCCGCGCCTTTGCGCGCCGCTCCACGCTGGCCAAGCACGCGCGCACGCACACGGGCGAGCGGCCTTTCGCGTGCACAGAGTGCGGCAGGCGCTTCTCGCAGAAGTCGGCGCTGACCAAACACGGCCGCACGCACACCGGCGAGAGGCCCTACGAGTGCCCCGAGTGTGACAAGCGCTTTTCGGCCGCCTCAAACCTGCGGCAGCACCGGCGTCGCCATACCGGCGAGAAGCCGTACGCATGCCCGCACTGCGGCCGCCGCTTCGCGCAGAGCTCCAACTACGCACAGCACTTGCGCGTGCACACGGGCGAGAAGCCGTACGCGTGCCCGGACTGCGGACGCGCCTTTGGCGGCAGTTCGTGCCTGGCGCGCCACCGACGCACGCACACGGGCGAGCGGCCATATGCATGCGCCGACTGCGGCACGCGCTTCGCGCAGAGCTCGGCGTTAGCCAAGCATCGGCGTGTGCACACAGGCGAAAAGCCGCATCGCTGCGCCGTGTGCGGCCGCCGCTTCGGCCACCGCTCCAACCTCGCGGAGCATGCGCGCACGCACACGGGCGAGCGGCCCTACCCCTGTGCCGAGTGCGGCCGGCGCTTTCGGCTCAGTTCGCACTTCATCCGCCACCGTCGCGCGCATATGCGGCGCCGTCTCTACATTTGCGCTCGTTGCGGCCGGGACTTCAAGTTACCTCCTGGCGCCACGGCCGCTACTACCATCGAGCGCTGCCCGGAGTGCGAGGGTAGCCGAGCCGCCGTTCTCGTTGCTACGGATTGCCAGCCTCCTGCTGGATGTGCACGCTGGGGAGGCCCCGCCCCCGAGGGGCTGCGTTAATCTGGACGACTCCCCGCCCTGCCACACAGGTCCAGAAAGGGTGGGATGACCAGCTTGGCTGCCTTGGACCCCGGAGACAAGGCGAATCCCCTACCGGGTCCCTGGAAACCTTGCCCACTCCCCTCTCACTACAAACCCTCGCCTTGTGTTAGTGAATAAAGTATTATATCCTCACCCCATCCGTGCCTGTAAATGAGGTGGGTGGGGAGAGGAAGAAAGTTGGGTTTTCCCTATGCTTAAGTGATTTAAGCGAACTGTCGTGGAGCCAAGTGGGGCTCTAAGCCCAACAGGGTGCCTGGAACTGTGTGGAGTCATCCATACTCGGCCCTTGGTTATGTCCTCGTAACCGCAGATCTGGAAGGGTCCATAAACAGCACGTTCTTGATCAAATAGGCACTGCGTTCCGCAGAGCTTTGATGAGCTGCCAGTAGTGTCAGGGAGCTCTCTAATGGAGAGACAAGCAATAGTAGAAACTAGTTAAAGGCTTCAAGTGCTTCATTACTATTAGCTCATTTTCATCCTTAACATCCCGAACACAGGTGAATCTTATCTCCATTTCTGCAGATGAGTAAATAGGTACTGACAGCCAGTGCATGGAAGAGCAGAAACAGGTGCTCGCAGGCCATTGTCATGGAAGCTGATGGGGGATGTTGGTTAGGTCTTCAGAGGTGTTCTTGGAGGTGATAAGTTTAACTTGGTCTTGAAGACCAGGAGAGAAGGGGGTTGGGGGAAGTATGGAGAGAGCCCTCCAAAACGGCATGCCAGACTTCTTAGAGCTTGTAGACATCCCCTGTGGTGGATGGTAGGGACAAAAATAAAGGTTAGCAGGAGGTAGACCACTAGGGACCTTAGAAGCCATGTGAAAGGATCCAAGGTAACAAAGCCTTGAAGGGTGGGGGTGGAGTGGATTGGACATAGCTAGGAGTTAAGAGTGGACCTGGGGATGAGGGAAAGGCGAGATGGGGCTGACGTCATTTCTTAGCTTAGATGACTGACCCAAGGTAGTGTCACAGATGGCATAGGATGAGGACAGTTGAAATTGCAGGAATTGTTACACCCCCATCTGGATATGTTGAGTGTGATAAATGTGGAGGGGTCAGGGAGGTGATTGGAGGTATCAGCTTGGGGTGCATGATACCATATCTAGAAGAGGGTACCCAAGAACCTGTGAGAGAACAGCCTGAGGTAGAATGAAAACGAAGTGTCTTGTCTGGGAAATCTAGAGGGAAGTGTTGCAGAGGGCTTGGTCAGCTGTCAGATACTGCTCTAGCATCCACTGGGTTTATAGGAGTTTGGGGGTGGGGGTGAAAGCCAGCCTTGAATGGGTTAGGGTATAAATGGGAATATGAAGAACCAGAGTAGATGTGTGTAGACACCCTTTTTGAGAGGCTTGACTGTGAAAAGCTTGAGGGAAGTAGCTGGAGAAAGTTTATTGGTTTTGTTTTGTCTATAGGGAGAAGACTCCATTATGCTTTATGTGCCAGTGGGGAGGGCTAATGGAAAGGAAGAGACGTTGATTATATAGAGGGGAGAGGAGATTAATTGATGGAGGAGAAGGAATGAAATCAGAGCTCAGGAAGAATAAGGCTCCAGCTATCACTGGCAGGGAGAAGCAGGGTGGATTTGGGAACACATGGCTGAAGCAGCAGTTCCAATCTGGATTGTTTTACCTGGGAAGTAAGAGGTCACTCACTGGTGAAAAGGGAGTAGGGTCCCCAAGAGGAATGAGGCCAGTAGAGGAATGCCTCATTTTACTGACGCGGAAACTAGTTCAGAGGGGCAGCAAAAGTAACTTCAAGGTCTTTTTCCCTGCATTACCCTACCCTGTGAGGGAGGTAGACCTCAGGTATCTCAGAAAAGGAAGTGATGTGCCTGAGGTCATCCAACAGGTAAATCATACACACCTGACACTATCTTTAGGTATAGAGGTGGCATGAGAAACTGGCGCTGGGCTGGCAGGGGAGGGAGCCATGGGCCCAAACCCGAGGGGAGTAGAAGCCCTATTCTACTCCATGTCAGTGCCCTGACCCCAATTTGTGCTAGGGACCTGAGGCTTATTCTAGGCCCAGGCCCCCCTTAACTGTCGACATTCCCTGCTCTGGGCCTCTGAAAGCTTTGAGTTGAGAAGACAAACAGAAAACAACTGCAGACTTACTATGTGCCAGGCACTGTCCTAAACACTCTACTTAGAATAATTCACTTAAACCATACAGAACTCCAGCAGGTAGATACCGTTATTTTCCTTTTAGATGAGGAAACCAAGGTACAGAAAGATGGAAGTCATTTGATGACTATCATCCAGCTCATAAGTATCAAAGACGGCATTTGAACCCAGATAGCGTGGCTCCCAAGTCTGGGCTCTGAACACTACATACAACCTCCTATCTGTTAGAGGCCCCAAGGGAAAGGAACATGAATGAGACCTCATAGGGAACCTACTAGAAATGAGATCTCTGCCCTGCAGGTGGGAGGTACAATAGAGTTGGGCTCAGAGGCAACTCGTGCTCCTCTCCAGCACTGGCTAAGACACAGCCTCGCTGGCCACCCCGGGAAGATTCCAGAAGTCGTTACACAACACTTTTATTGAGTGAGAAAAGTCCCAGGAGGCTGTCTCCCAGAGGTTCTTGAGCCTCAGATTTCAGGAAGCGGGGCCCCTAGGTTGATGACCTGTGATGCTGTGCTGAGGTGTAGGGCCTGGGCCCATAATTCTAGGTGGAGGCCTGATTTGTGGACTCACAAGCTGGATCTGCAGTCCCCACAGCCTGGTCGTTAGAAGTGGCCCCGTGGGGCAGGTCTGTGTACTTGCGGGAAGAGCCGCGGGATAGATGTGCTGGGTAGCGTCGCCGGTTGGTGTCCATCTTGGAAAGCACTGCCTGGGGCAGGTCCACGCGGCAACGGGCGGCTAATGCTACCAGGTAGATGAGGACGTCACTGAGCTCCTCTTGTAGGGCTGCCTGTTCCTTAGGGGGCCAGGCTTGGGGGCCAAGCTCCGCATCGGGCTTCCACTGACTGGGGGCAGAACACACAGACAGACACACACACACACAGATGCTTGCTAGGACAATGGGCTCTGCCTCTCAGAGCACCCCAGTCCTTGTAGCAATGAACTCCCACCTCCCGGGAACTTCTTCCAGAGACAACTCAACCCATCTGACCCTGAGTAGTGTCAGGGTGGGGAAGAGACCCCAACAAATGATTCACCCAGACCTGTGTGTCCCCACTACCTGACTGAGCCAGAGTGGCCCAGAGACCATTTCACTTGTCAAGACCCAATTCTACGCTCCAGCCCGAGCCACTGCCACCCCAGCCTAAATCTCAGACCTGGACCACTGCGGAAGCCTGCTAACTCATCATCATCTACTCTTGCCCAGGACCACCTTTTAAAAGCACAAATAAGGGCCGGCCAAGTGGTGCGATGGTTAAGAACTGGCTTGGGAAGCCAAAGGGCCCCGGTTCGGGTCCCACATATGAGGGCCAGTGACACGGCCCACCACAGCTAAGATGCTGAACAACAGCTCAACCTGGAGCTGGGCTGCCGTGAGTCATCAGCGACGGCATAGGCTGCAGCCCCTGTGGCAGTGGGTTGCCATGGGCTACCGTATATAGCCAGCAGCCAGCTTGGGCCAGTGAAGCAACGTCCTCCACAACTAGACTGAAGAACAAAACGACAGCAACTTGTCTATTCCCCTTCCCCCAATTCCCCAGTTAAAAAAATCTTAAAAAAAAAAAAAAAGCACAAATAAGATTCTGTCCCTCACTTGGTAAAACTGCCGCAGCTGTGCATAGAACAAAATCAAAACTCTGACCACACCCCCCAGGTCCTGCATGAGCTGACTCCTGCCTCTTCCAAGGTCATTATCCAATGCTTGTCCCAACTCCCCACCTAAAAGCCCCTCTAGCCCTTTCTGTCTTGCAAACAGGCCAAACTGTCCCTGGGTCTTTGCACTTACGGCTCCCTCTGACTTGAGAGCTCTCCCCCTTGCTATCTCCCGGATCTTTCCTATGGCTGCCTCCTTCCTGTCATTCAGGTCTCAGCTCAGATGCTACCTCCTCAAAAAAGCCTTCTCCCCCAGTTACCTTCTTTCTCAACACCTTGTGTTATTTCCTCAGAACTTATCGCAATTCTCGCTTTTTAAAAAAGATTTTATTGGGGAATTGGGGGAGGGGAACAGACAAGTAGCTGTCCTTTTGTTCTTCAGTCTAGTTGTGGAGGACGTCGCTTCACTGGCCCATGTTGGTATTATCATTGCGCTCTTCCCCACTGAGGCTGTCACTTGCCGGCCATTGGATGGCCGCTCACAGTGGCTCACTGGCAGCTCACAAAAGCTCACGCCAGCTGCCAGCCAGCCCCACTGCAGCCTACCCCATCGTCAGTTACTCACGGCAGCCCAGCTCCAGGTTGAGCTGTTGTTCATCATCTTAGCTGTAAAGGGCGCAGTCACTGGCCCTCATCATGTGGGATCTGAACCGGGGCCCTGCTGCTCAGAGCTGGCGTCCCAAGCCAACTCTTAAACAACGCGCCACTCAGCCGGCCCACAATTCCCGATCTTTTAAGATGAGTTTGCTTCACCACCTCTTTCCTGACCTACACCAGCCTCCTTACCGGTCATCTTGCCCTAATTCTTTTTTTTTTTAAAGATTTTTTATTGGGGAATTGGGGGGATGGGAACAGTGCTGGGGAGTTGGGGGAAGGGGAACAGACAAGTTGCTGTCGTTTTGTTCTTCAATCTAGTTGTGGAGGATGTTGCTTCACTGGCCCAAGTTGGCACCATCATTGCGCTCGTCTCTGGCGAGGCAGATCAGTCGCCGGCTTCTGGACGACCGCTCACTGCGGCTGCTGGCCGCTCACGCTGGCTGCTGGCCACACACGGTAGCCCATGGCAATCCACTGCCACAGGGACTGCAGCCCACGCCGTCGCCGGCGACTCATGGCAGCCCAGCTCCAGGTTGAGCTGTTGTTCAGCATCTCAGCTGCGGAGGGCAGTGTCACTGGCCCTCATATGTGGGATCCGAACCGGGGCCCTCTGGCATCCCAAGCGAGTTCTTAACCATCGCGCCACTCGGCCGGCCCCCATCTTGCCCTAATTCTTTTGGTGACCATCCACCCTGCAGATACAATGCTCTTTCTACCCCTCAAATCTGGCCAGGTCTTCTGTCCAAAATCCATCACTACCTAAAACCCCCGTTTTATCATTCTGGGTGCATGGCCCACCCCTCTCCCCCACAGCCCTAGCACTCATTCAGGAGATATCTACTGAATGTCTATTGTGTGCCAGGCGCTTGGAACATACCAGAGAACAAAACAGATACCAACTCCTCGCTCTTCTTGGAGACTTACACTGAAGGAGTCTCAGATTCTCCCTGAATTGAACTGGCTCTTTCCCACCTCACGACCTCCGCAGATGCCGTCCCCCTGCCTGGAAAGCCACAGGCAGGTCTCCTACAGGTCTTCCTTTCCACCCCAGGAGTATAAGTAAAGGAAGGTTGTCACTGCCCCTTCTTAGGCCTGGATCTGCCTTGCAGTTTTTGCACCTTTTTCTTCTAGGAGACTGGGCGCCCCCTAGAGGGCAGGGGCTGTCAGTGTTCTCTGTAGCCCCAGCATCAGGAACAGAGCCTGCCAGTGAGCAGGGGAAACTGAATCCATAGCTATTGGATGATCAAATAAAGCCTCCCTCCTCTCCCCCACAACACGCAGACTCTTTCGGGAAGCCTTTCATCTACTCACAAGAGCTCTGCCAGCTCCCCTACTTCTCCCACCAAGGCCAGGAGGAGGTTCCGAGGCTGGTGGAACTGCTCCCAGTCTCTTTCAGCGGCAAACTCAGCATGGAGGCGACGGCTGGAATAGGAGAAAGAGAGGGAAGCCCAGGTCTCAATGTTAGGGGATGAGGGCAGAGACGCGGGGCCCAGACAGGTATCTCAGTTATATGTAATAAGGGCATGGGTATCAGAGGGGATTGTGCAGCTAACTCCGCGGATGGCCTTACGCAAATCACGTCTTCTCTATGGGACTATAAAATGGTTGCCCTCTTACACAGACCTTAAACCAGTGGTTCTCAAACTTCCTAATGCCACTACCCCTTAATACAGTTCCTCATGTTGTGGTGACCCCCCAACCATAGAATTATTTTCATTGCTACTCTATAACTGTAATTTTGCTACTGTTATGAATCGTAATGTAAATATCTTTTTGTTTTCCAATGGTCTTAGGCGACCCCTGTGAAAGGGTCATTTGACCCCCAAAAGGGTCGCGACCGACAGGTTGAGAACCGCTGCGACTCTACTGAAACCTAACAATACACTCTTTCCATTATTCCATCTGGTGCTGTTTCGGCAGTTTCCTCCACGTGGCATATCTCTATCTCTGCATATCTAAATTCTTTGATCTTACAGAGATCTTGCAGGTTCACGGCACTTCCCTTAAGACGCCTTCCTAACTTTCCTGAGGCAAGAAACAACGTCTCCCACCTCTCACTATCTGCCCACGTTCTACTTCCCACGCCGGGAGGGCAGAGGCAGAAGCAGCATCGGACCCGGTATTTCTCCAGAGCTGGTCCTAATATCACTCACCGAGCGTCACCGTTTCCCCTGCCTGCGGTGTGCACAGCTAAACCCAATTTGCAGATGAAGTTAGAAGGCTCGCCCGGAGTCAGACGGCAGAGCTGGGACTCCGGCAGAGCTGCTAGCCTTCTTCCCGACCACGTGGAGGTATCCTCCCCAATAAAAGGGAGGAAGAGAGTGATTTTCCCAGCCCTGGTAGGACAAGGACGTCTTACATATCCTCGAGCGTGGGCTTCGGGCTGAAGCTGAAGGGGCCGGTGGCACCAGTGTCTTCTCTCTCTGTGTCTCCGCGCTTCTGCCCGCCCTCCCCGGACATGTCGCCCACCGCGCTGTAGTACAGATTGCACTGGAGAACCTCGCGCTTCCCTCGGAGCCCGCCTCCAGAGGCCCTGACCAATCACAGGCGTTTGCGGAGCCACAGGAAAGACCAGTCTCCTATGTGGCGTTTGCTATAGCCCGCCCCTTACCCGGACTGGACCAATCTGAGCTAGCTTCAAGCATGCGCTCCTGGGCATCTGCCCTGGAATTCCTCAGTCTTGGCTAATCATTTTAAAGGTGTAGGTACCAGATTCCGCTCAGGGAAGAGACAAAGGGCAGAAGGCCGGGAGAACGCAGTCGCGTCACTTCCCCTAGGGACGCCAGGTGGCGCCAAAGCTAAATGACCCGGTGGGCAAAGGAAGGGCGCCCCGTGGAGAATCCCAGAAATGGAGGGTTTAAGCAAGAAAGGGGAATTTATTATAAGGATTTACAAGAATGTCTCCAGAGTACAGCTGGGCCTTAGGAATGAACTGGTATCTGTTTTAAGCATTTTACATATTTAACCCTTAGCAACATTTAATTTTCATAACAACCTTATGAGATAGATAACATCATCATCATCATTTTACAGATGAGGAAACTAAGACATTGAGTAATTTAACTCAACAGCTAGTAAAGTGGTAGCTGGGTTTCAAATCCAGGCAGTTTGGCCTTAGAATCTGTGTTACTAACCCCTACACTATGTCCCTTCAAATGGTGATAAGTGCCATGAAAATAAATTTTAATGTTACAGCATTTAAACATTATGAAAAGTGGCGGCAACTTTAGATTGCGTGGTTCAGGGAAGATGTGGTAAGCACTGTTGGTTATCTACTCAACTGCCCTTTCCCTTTCTCCAATTTTTTTTTTTTTTAAAGATTGTATTGGGGAATTGGGGGAGGGGAAAGCGTTGGAGAATCGGGGAAGGGGAACAGACAGGTAGACAAATTGCTGTTTTTGTTCTTCAGTCTAGTTGTGGGGAACATCGCTTCACTGGCCCATGTTGGTATGTTCATTGCGCTCTTCCTGGGTGACGCAATCGGTCTGCGGTCATTGGTCGGGCACTCATGGCGGCTTACAGCAGCGCTCACCCGCTGCAGGTCGCTCACGCTGGCTGCCAGCCACCCACGGTAGCTTATGGCAGCCCACTGCAGCCCTGATGCAGCCTACGCTGTCGCCGGTGACTCACAGCAGCCCAGCTCCAGGTTGAGCTGTTGTTGTTCATCATCTTAGCTGTAGAGGCGCAGCGTCACTGGCCCTCAATGTGGGACCCGAACTGCGGCCCTGCTGCTCAGAGCTGGAGTTCCCAAGCGAGCTCTTAACCAGTTGAGCAACTCGGCCAGCCCCCTTTCTCCAATTTTGCAGAAGTTATTTTATTCTGGGGTCTACCCTTCTCTACACGATTGATCAGTTTATGGGTGAGCTTGTGGCCTAGTTCTTGACAATAAAGAGAGGAAGTCTGTTGGAGACTTCTGGGAAAGGTTCTTAGTTCCTTTTTTTAAAAGACACAGCGTGTTTCTACCTTTGATATTGGTATGTGAGAATCAGATTATGAGGAGAGCTAGCCCACAGGCTGGGATTGGTAGATAAGATAGAAAGGACCTGGTTCCTTGATGACATTGCTGGGCCACTTACTTTTACAAGTTTCAAAAATGCTCTCATTTAGGATTCTAGTTATATAATTTAATAAATCCCTTTATTGGTCAAGCCATGTTTAGTTGGTTTTTTTGTTACTTGTCTTTGAGAAAGTGACATTGTAAGCTGAGCATAAATCAAGGGGAATAGAGTTCCAGGTAGAGGGAACACCAATGCTTAAAGCAGGAAAGGCTTAGCACGTTCTAAAGACAAAAGGAATTCTAGTGTGGCAGGAATGTAGTGAGCGAGGGGGAGAGTGGTTGGATGTGGTGTTGAAGAAGTAAACAGAGGCCAGATCAGATCAGTTAACCATGAATTTTATTTTTTATTTTGGATTTTAAGTACTATGGAAGCCCTTTGGAGGGTTTTGGGCAGGGGAGTCATATAACCAGATTTTGTATTTATGAGCTCTCTGACTGCTGTGTTAAGAATGAATTGGAGGAGGGCAAGAGTAGAAGCAGGGGGATGAGTAACTGCAGTTGTCCAGGCAAGAGGTGATCGTGACTTGGGTCAGGCTGATGGTGGGTGGAGATGGAGAGAAGTGGACACATTGGGAATATGTTTTGGAGACAGATCTATAGGCTTTGTTGGTTTTGAACTAGGGAGATGGGGAAAGGGTAGAATCAAGCATGGCTTACAGGTTGAGTGCTGAGCAATTTGGTGGATTGATGATGACTCATCCTGGGACCAAGAAGATGAGGTACAGGATCGAACGAACACATGTGGCTTCAGGAGTTTGGTTTAGGACAAAGCAAACTGAAGATGCATGTCAAGTTGACAGATGGATTTATGAGCCTAAGCTTTAGAGGAGAGATCAGGGCTAGAGATTCAGATTTGGTAGTCTCAGTCATTTAGACAGTACTTAAAGTCGTGGAATTGGAGAACAATAACTAATACAAGAATCTAAGTAGACAAGACCATGATTTGGGGTACTCTAACATTTAGCAGTTGAAAAGAGGCAGGAAGAAAATTGGCAGAATGTGCTGTTTTGGAGGCTAAGAGATCAGAGTATTTCAGAATGAGTGGATACCTGATTTGGATGCTGCTGAGCTGCTGGGTGAGATGAGAGCACAGAATTTGCCATTGGATTAGGCAACATTGAAGCTGGATATGGGAGATGGGAGGAAAGAGGTGATCCTGGGTAACTCCTGGATTTCTGGATTGAGTAAATGGATGGATAGTTCTGCCATTTGCTGAAAGGATACAGGAGACCTGAGGGTTGGGGTGGGAGGGAAGATAATGAATTTAGTTTGGGAAATATGGCATCTGAGATGGCTCTAGGACACACAGGTGACGTTCAGCATGGAAGGTGAACATACAGGCCTGAAGTTCAGAGCACGGACCTGTTTTATGGATCTAGGAACTGAACGTTTCAGGAGCCAAGTACCTCCCCTAGTACCTTCCTTCGTTTGCTAAGCTTCTTCAGACTAAAAAAACCCAAACTCTTTTACTGGAATATAAAACACACTTGGAGAGCAGCTTTTTTCTCCTCTGCATCTCAGATTTTCGAAGAGTCAGAGACCAGGACTTCTGGAGCTCACAAATCACATGGTTGTTGGACATTGACAGGAAGGAGGAGGCACTCTGTCCAGGGCTGCCTCTGCCCTCCTCCCAGGAGATCCCTGGCTGAGCTGCAAGGCTGTTGTGAAGCATCCTGTGGGGACATCCATGTTCTTTTGCTTCACAACATCATCCTCTGAAGACCAGCCAAACCCAGCTCCAGCAGAGTACGGAGTTGGTGGGCAAGGGAGGCCCTCATGAGGGAGAGGGAACAGACTTGAATGTATGATTGGCCCTATCATCTGGACTGCTCATCCCAGGCTCTTCCCGGACCCTCACCTCCACATCCAGTCAGCTTTCTCCATTCTCCTCAGACCCATCTAGGCAACCTGATCTCCGTGCTTTGGTCAGGGACTCAGTGTGCTTGGTCTTTCTTTTGGTCCATGTTTGTGATTAGCTCTTTCTAAGCCTCTCCGCTACCCCGAGACGGGGTGTCCTAGTCTTTTCAAACTAAAGGTGTTCCCCCACTGCAGGCTAATAAATGTTTAATGACAGGGTGGGCAGGCTGGGACAGGTAAGCATGCTCATGTACACACATGCCCTTCTGCTACCCAAAAGAATTTTGCCACCTTCCCATTAGAGCCAAGCTGTGCAACTGCTCCCAGTAAGGTTCATTGGGAAGGCCTGGAGTGGAAGAGGCAGCAGCAGCTGGAGAACAAAGTAGCAGAGACCCATAGCTGGCTGGGTGGTGTCAGATGGGGGCCCTGGGCCAGTCAGAGATCAGACAGCAGAGTGTGATGGGTAACTAGAGTCCAATGACTGGGACCCCAACTACCAATGCCCTTGGGAAGCTTGTTTCTCCTTTGAGCCTCGATTTCCTGTCTGTACAATGGTGGCATTTGAGGACCCTTCATGTGTATGCTGGGAGGACCAGGACAATATGTATTTGTTCATTGGTGTATCCCAACCTATCACAGTGCTGTTCTGATTGGAGATAAGAGCCATAGGCCTGGTTGGTTTTGAACTGGGAGATGGGAGAAAGAGTATTGCTATAATTAAAAATATTTATTCTTATTAAATGTTTCAGGGGGAGTCATAACAGGCTTTTAGGAATCTCTAGCTCAGCCCATTCAGGACAAGGAGTCCCCAGCACTCTTAGAAGTCCTTCCCAACTTATTTATCCAGCCTTACCCCCGTACACACATGCTGAAACCCAGTGAGATATTCCCCTCTCTCTCTCCCTTCCTGCCTTTGTTCATACAGTTCCCTCCATCTGGCATGCCCCTCCACCTTCTCTGCATATCCAAATCCAAATTTCACCCATCCTGTACAGCCCTGCTTCAGGGCCACCTCCTCTGGGAAGCCTTCCTAAATTTCCTCCAAAAGGAAATAGCTTGGTTTTCTGTAGCACTTCATTCACTCTAGCTCTCATGGCACTTACCCCTTTTCATCTTAGTTTGGGAGTGACTGGTGTTCCTGTTCTAGATCTCCCCCTAGACTGGGCCTGCTGGAGAACAGAAGCAGTGTCAGGCTTTTGTTTTCCCAGGGCCTGGTACTTAAGTAGATCAAAGTAATATTAATTTATAGGAGGATGTCTCATGGGATCCCCTCCGTGACTACCATAGGTGGGTATGGCTGCGCCTATGTTACAGATGAGGAAACTGAGGCCCAGAGACTTGTCTGAGATCATCCAGAAAGGCATAGGCTGAAGGTCACCAGCACTTCTCAATGCTCCTCAGCAAGTGAAAGAAGTCTTGCCACTCACCACAAGGAAGTAAAGGAGGCCGCTCACATGCTTGGTGTGTGCTGAAATCACCTTGTCACTGCCTTTCCTTCTGCCCTCTGTCCTTTCTCTTTATCTTCCTCTCCTTTTTCTTTTCTTCCTTTGGCAAACCTAAATGTGGGTGTTAAATCCCCCGTTCCAGGATCAAGGAAAACAAGAGAAAACTCTCTACTTGGCCAGACTCTGCATCTATCATTTAGATTTAGATTCATTTTATAGGACTGTAAAAGATTAAGAATTCCAAGGATCCAAACATTAGCCAGAAGAATTTTCAACGAAGTCCTTTTTATTTATTTCACTAGAAATTACTTTATAGATTAAATCACCAGGAATTTTCAGCACAAAATTTAACATTTTAATGACCACCAAGGCCTGGGCTCTGGGGCTTGCTCTGTCTCTCCCAGTCCTTAAAGGGGTTTAGAGAGAGAGACATCATTAACAGAGGCCAAGTCAGATGGTTGCAGGTCCTCCTTTCCCAGTCAATGGACAAGCTGCTCAATTCTTGTCCAGAGCAGGAAAGAGACAGTATTTCAGAAAAAATCTAATAAAGAATTTGACATTGCTTTATAAGATCTCTCTTAACAATTTACATTTATCAACAGTATTGGTCCAAACTTATTTGCTTCTGATCTAAATTTTTTTTGCAATTTACTTTTTTTTTGGTATGTAATTTTAATCTCACTCCCTGTGCAGAAATGAATCAACCCAGTGCCAACAAAAATCCCTTAAACCAGAAGATCGTCATCTTGCTATTGGGAAGAGGAAACAGGTTTTTTTGCTCCTCTTCTACACATGGGTTGAGCAAACCTTTCCCTTAAGTCCAAATGTGCAGCTTATGATGGGCTGATTCAAATGACCTAGAATGGGCAACTGTGGAACTACTATGCAGGCAGCCTTCTTTGGAAATTTCTTCTTAAAATCAACTCTTGATCATCGTCCATGATTGTGTACAAAGGCTCTACAGTCCAAACAACTTCTGCTATTCCATTTCATGAGCTAGTCTCGGAAGAAGCATTGGAATTGTCTGGAGCAAGAGCAGTAGCAGTGGCCCCACGAGGTAGGACCTCAATAACTCGAGGCTTGTCAATAATACGGGCAGTCCGGTTTCCCTTTTCCACAATGCCGACGATCCATGCTTGGTGACCCTCTCCATACTTGGAAGATTTGATTTCAGAACAAAAGCGAGCGGCCTGTTCCCTTGGCAGACAAATCAGTAAACCCCCAGAAGTTTCTGCTGAGGTACCTTGAAGGAGTCCAAAGCGCCCACTGGCCTTGCTGATGGCAGCCATCTTGGCAATGATTGGCAGATTATGAATGACAAAGGACACCTCATTTCTTTGTTGTTTTGCAAGGTTCTGGGAGTGTCCTAGAATGCCAAAGCCTGTGATATCTGTGGCAGCATGGGCGTTAAATGTGTGCATTAATCCAGCAGCCGTTCTGTTCAGGGTAGCCATATTGAACATAGCTTCCTGATAGGCCAGCTCTACCTCTTCTCTGGAAACCACCATCTTGATCTTATTCCATCGTTCAGGATTATCCAGCCACTGGTGGGCATTGACCGCAACTTGGGTTCCTAAGGGTTTGGTTAGCACAAGCACATCCCCCACAACTGCACTGTCGGGCATTATGAATTCATTTGGCTGACACACCACCGTGGCGACCCCACCCACAATGATCCAGGGGTTTACCACGGTTTGTCCCCCAGTCACGGCGGTCCCGCCTTCCTCCGCAGCATCGCGAAAGCCTTTGATCATCATGGGGGTGATCTTTTCTTGTTCCTCCTCAGTCATAGTCTGGCTGACACTGAGTAACATCAACATGTTGTCACACTCGGTGATGCCCATGGCATAGAGGTCACTCAGCACGTTGGCACAAGCGATGCGCCCCATCATGTAGGGATCTTCCACCAACGGGTAAAAGAAGTCCGTGGTCTGCACCAGGGACAGGCCTCCGTGCCTCAGGGGGATGACACAGGAGTCCATCCCGATGCCCAGGGCGGGAAAGGTCGGGCTGGGGTTCGCCTGGAGCGGCAGGCCGGCTTCCAGGGCCGCCTCTTCATGGCCACCCAAGGCCTGGCCCGGCGGGGGCCGCTCAGCCGGCTGCTTCAGTCCCGCCAGGAGTTTGAGCAGCGTCTCCTGGGGGACCTTGCAGCCTCAGCCCTTCATGCCGGAAAAGCCCGTCAGCCGCCAGCTCGGGCTGAGGCCCAACGCCTGGGGCTCGAAGGGCCGGTAGCTCGAGAAGCCGCGACCGGGAGCTAAGCCCGCTGGAGCCGCGGAGCCTTCCGCCGCCGCCGCCGCCATCACCTCCCCGCCGGCGCCTGGCGCCGCGGCTCCCGCCATCATGCCTGCCCGGCAGCGAGAGGGAAAAGAGGCAAGGAGAGGCCCCTTTGCTTTCCTACTGCGGTTACTATCGAGGTCAGATATTACCACAGCGTCTCGCCGGCTCCACTCGCGCCGCGGTACTCCAGGAACGCCGCGGTGTCCTGGCCTTCCTAAGGGAGAAGCCGACCGCCTCCCGTATTTATATCCCTGGTGATTGACAGCCGTTTCATCCAATGACGATTTTGCCACAGAGAGGCGGGCTTCCTTTGGTCTAAAAGATTTACGTAGTACAAATTGACCACTAACTTGCGAAATTGGTCCGGGCGAGATTACAGAACAAGTGCTCTAGTGCGCTCCCCTGTTTGTAATTTAAACCATCTCTTGAGCGTGGCTGGCGGAACTCTGCTCCCCTAGAGGCCGTTTACCTAGCATTTTGAAACACGAGGGAAGATCAGTCTCTTGCAAAACCTCACGCCGGCCGGAATTGTCCAAGGGTCACTTGACAGCCCATGAGATCAATCCAGGGTAGGAAAGTAGCCAATGGAACAAATCGGAAAGAATAATGAGAAATTAGATATTAAGTTACTGCCATTAAGTAAGCAAACTGCAGCATCAAAATAATGAAATGTTAAATGAGCTTTAAAGAGTTTTAGGACTCCAGACCCTGCATGGGTTCTGGTGCTGTTTCCACCACTAATTATGTGAGTCATGTTCCCTCTCCCGGCGTTAGATGACTCATCTGGACAACAAAGTAGCTTACCTAGGTGTCTTCTATTCTGAAGTTTCTATCTCTCTTTAAATTGCTATATATAAGAATCTGTGATGTATCCATGAAGGGCAGTTTGTCAATAGCTATCAAAATTATAACTGCACGTTATACCTTGATCCAGCAGTTCCAATTCTATGACTTTATCCTACAGATGTACTTACCAGCTTCAGTGAGAAAGGATACGTTATTTATTGTTGTGCTATTTGTAATAGCAACAAACTGGGAACAACTTAGATGTTCATCCGTTCTAATGAAAACAAATTGTGATACGTTTATATAACAAGTTACCAAAAAGAATGAGAAGATATTAATGTAATTATATTGATATAGTTACAGTTCTAATAGGCACAGTTCTAACTAATGTATTAACTAATTTAATTCTCACAAAACCTTTTGAGTTAGGATTCTTTCCACATATAAATAAAGAATATAAGGCACAAAGAGATTAAATGACCTATTCAAGGTTATAGCCAGTTGAGAGTGGAGCTGGATACGTATTTAAAAAATCAGCCCCTGAGACCACCAGGTTATACTGCCTATGACGTTTGTTAAGAGAAATAATCAGGGAACATTTGAGATCTTGCTCTTCGGCGTATGTCATCAGTTTGGCTCAAATATGCTCTTATAAAAAATTTGTTTGTAGGCTGGCCAAGTGGCTCAGTTGGCTAAGAGCAGGAGCTCTGAGCAACAGGGTCCCTGGTTGTCACATGGGCCAGTGAGGTGTGCCTGAGCGGAGCTGCCACTGAGCTGCCAATAGGTGGCAGGATGGCTCAACTGCTGAGAGCACGTGCTCCTAACAACTAGGTTGCTGGTTCGGCTGCTGCATGGGGTGGTGGGCTATGCCTGCCTGCAACAAAGATTGAACACAGCACCTTGAGCTGAGCTGCCCTGAACTGCCTACGGGTGGCTGGATGGTGACTGGTATTGGGAGCTGAACTAGTTGCGCCCTCCATAACTAAGATTGAAGGAAAATAACTTGGCTGTTCCCTTTCCCAAATTCCCTAACACTCTTCCCCTTCCCTGTTCCCCCTCCTCAATTCCCAAATAAAAAATCTAAAAAAAAAGACAAATAATCAAGCTTCAGAACAGTATGTATAGAAAGCTACTATTTGTTGTAAAAGGGGGAATTATATACAATAGCATATTTCTGGAAAGATAATCACCAGAAACCAGTAATATTGATTGCCCCTGGGGAGGGAATGAAGTGGTTAGGGGATGGGAGATTTTTCATTGTATTGTCTTTTTGTTCCTTTAATATTTGGAACTTTAAAAAGGACATTTTTAAACATTTGAATGTTTTACATACTTTTTTAAAAAAAGTAACTGCCTATGGGAGTACAAATTGGTGCATTTTGGAGAAGAGTTTGACCTTAACTGATAAAGTCAAACCTATGTAAACCTATACATTCCACCCATAGGTGGAATGCCTCCAATTCTACAAATAGGACACGCCCTACGGGAAATCTTACATGTGTGCTCCAGGAGATATGTACAAGCATGTAAAGAGCTCTGGAGATGGATTGCACAACAATGGAAATGTACTTAGAACTACTGAACTGTGTACTTAAAAATGGTGAAGATGGGGAAGCATTTATCTCAGTCTGTTGAGATCTTGCTTCCAGGTATATCTCTTTTTGGTTCAAATAAATATTATAAAACTCCTAAAAAAAACCCCAAATGGTTAAGATGGTAAATTTTATGCAATGTGTATTTTGCCACAATTAAAAATATTAAAAAATCATACAGGAGATACTTATAAATCTTATAGTACATCATTACATTTGGTTTTGATTAGCATGCAATACAGTATCTTAAGGCATGGAGTAAACTGGAAGGAACTTGAACGTTAGAATTAGACTAAGTTGCAACCTAATGACTTGGGTGAATTGTCTAACCTCTAGGAATCTCAGTTTTATTGCCTATATAAAATAGTCCATTCACCTGAAGATAATACATACCAGATAGGAATGTTAATGAGAATTAAAAATTTAAATGTTTGTAAAGAACCTAACACAGTTTCTGGCTGGTGGTAAACTAAAAATAAATGATAGGATGTATGATCATACAGTGCTGTTAATGTGGATATAGAGACTGGTTTTAAATTCACAAAGCATAACATCTTGGAAAGTTTTTTATAAAAACTTTCAAAGAAAAAAGAATAACTATAGCAGCAAAACACTGGAAATAAACCAAGTGTCTGTTAACAGGGGAATACATACATAACTGTGGTATAATCACACAGTGGAATATTATTTACCTGTGAAAATGAATTATAGGTATTAGGCATCAATATGGATAATCTTAAAAACAAAATGTTGGGAGTAAGAAGCAAGTTACAGAATAATACATTAACTAAGATGCTGTTTATTTAAAGTTCACCACCAGGCAAAGCAATAATATATTGCTAAGAAATACATATGTAGGCTTGGCCGAGTGGTGCGTTGTTTAAGAGCTGGCTTGGGACGCCAGAGGGCCCCGGTTCGGATCCCACATATGAGGGCCAGTGACACTGTCCTCTACAGCTAACATGATGAACAACAGCTCAACCTGGAGCTGGGCTGCCGTGAGTCGCCAGAGATAGCATAGGCTGCAGACCCTGCTGCAGAGGGCTGCCATAAGCTACGGTGAGTGGCTGGCAGCCAGCGTGAGCGGCTGGCAGCTGGCATGAGCTGCCAAGAGCCGCCATGAGCAGCCGTCCAGAGGCCGGTGACCGATCCGCCTCATTCGGGAAGAGTACAATGATAATACCAACATGGGCCAGTGAAGCGACGTCCTCCACAACTAGACTGAAGAACAAAAGGACAGCAACTTGTCTGTTCCCCTCCCCCAACTCCCCCCCCCAAAAAAACCTTAAAAAAAAAAAGAGATACATACGTAAATGATAAAAACATCTTTAAAAGATAAGAGAGTGATTAACAAAATTTAGCATAGGGATTACTTCTTGGGAAGGGCCCATGGGGGATTTCTGGGCTAGGTTAAATTATTTTCCTTGAGCTGGGCGGTAGTCATATGGCTGTTCTTTAAATCGTACACATATATTTTTTTCACATTCTTTGTAAGTAAGTTACATTTCAACATGAAACTAAAGAACACACGATATTTCAGAATCAAAACTACAAAAAGAAAAAATGAGACTGCGAAAAAGCAATCGATATGGAAGCAAAAGACCTCTGGATTTTGTTTAACCTCTGTGTTTGCTATCAGTGAGCTGCCTGGCTTAGAGGCAATTATATAACCTCTCTAGATCTTAGTTTCCACTTCTGTTAAAGGGGGGTCAGAATCCCTGCTTAGGACCTGGTGAAAGGATTATATGAAAACCTCAATCACGAACATTGCAAAATGTTCGGCATATTGTATGTAGGAAGGCTCCTCATGCCATGAAAAGAAAAACAAAAACATTTTCTCCCACCTGTAGTCTCCTCACTTGGGTTAAAAAGTGACCAGATCAGGTGCTCCTGGTTCTATGCTGTCTTCGTTTTTTGGACTTTTTCCCCTCGGCATTGAGCACAGTTTGTAATTCTTTATTCATCTGATGACACCATGGCTGTCTGTCTGCCCCTATGAGTCTGTGAGCTCCAAAGGGTAGGGGCTGCTCTGTTTTGTCCACCCTGCCTTCTCTGGCACTTTACCTGGCAGTAGCATTTGTTGAATGAATACATCATTTTATACAGTACACTTTGCTAGAAGAGATGAGCCAGGCATGATGCCCAGCATCTCACATTTATTTACCTCATTTTATCCTCATAGCAACCACGGAAGGTTAGCAATATTATCTTCATTTTACAGATGAGGAAACTGAGGTCCCAGGTAAGCTAAGTTTTACACAGAGTCACCATGTGGAAATCAAACTGTGAGAACCCAGGTCTGTAAAACTTGAAGTCTGAGGTTCCGCCCCTCATCCTGGGGACTCCTCGAAAATTCTAACAACCCCCACCATACCCCTTGAGCAAGTAGGACTCTTTAGGGGGAAGGTTTTCATCCATAGGGTTTCCTGTTGCTTCTACTGGGAAGAAATGTTCGCTTGGAAGTCACGAATTTGCCTTGCCAGTGACCCACCAACTGGGCTCAGAAGTCCACGTGCCTGCGGACACGAGAGCTATGTGGGCCTCTTGTGGGTTTTTATTACCATATCGTGAGCATTTGAAAGCATCTTTTTAGTCTTCTTCTTGATTTTCACTGAGAGATCCATTTAATGACACTTACAATTTGGGTTAAAGAGTATGGGCCAAAGATTGCAAAGGCTCCTCATTTGTTTTTCACATACAACAAAAACATTGGAGCTAGGGCTAGAGTTTTCTTTTTTCCTTATTATGATAATAATTTAGAGGTATAGCACTACAGTTTAAAGTTCAGTATACTTTTTTCCAATGAAAAAATGCACTCTTAATTATAGTTGACATACAACATTAGATGAGTTTCAGGTGTACATATAGTGATTCAACATTTATACAAATTATGAAATGATCACAAGTCTAGTAACCCTCTGTCACTGTACATAGTTATTATATTATTGACTCTGTTGGAAGTTTGTATTTCTTAATCCGCTTCCCCTTTTTACCCAATCCCCCTACCCCCTCCCTCCTCTGGCAAACATTAGTTTGTTCGCTGTACCTATGAGTTTGTTTCTGTTGCATTTTTATTTGTTTTTGTTTGTTAGATTACACATAGAAGCATATATAAGTGAAATCATATGGTGTTTGTCTTTCTCTGACTTAGTTCACTTAACATAATACCCTCTAGGTCCATCCACGTTGTCACAAATGGCTAGATTTCATTCTTTTTTAAGCAGAGTAATAAAATAATATGAATAGGCATGCACTTATGGCCATTTTATTCTCTTTTTTTAAAGATTTTTATTGGGGAATTGGGGGAATGGGAACAGTGCTGGGGAATTGGGGGAAGGGGAACAGACAAGTTGCTGTCGTTTTGGTCTTTAGTCTAGTTGTGGAGGACGTTGCTCCACTGGCCCAAGTTGGCACCATCATTGTGCTCTTCCCTGGCGAGGCAGATCAGTCGCCGGCTTCTGGACGGCCGCTCACTGCGGCTGCTGGCCGCTCACGCTGGCTGCTGGCTACATATGGTANGTAGCCCATGGCAACCCACTGCCACAGGGGCTGCAGCCTACGCCGTCACCGGCAACTCACAGCAACCCAGCTCCAGGTTGAGTTGTTGTTCAGCATCTTAGCTATGGAGGGCAATGTCACTGGCCCTCATATGTGGGATCTGAACCGGGGCCCTCTGGCGTCCCAAGCCAGTTCTTAACCAATGCACCACTGGGCCGGCCCTCTTTTCTTTTTTCTTTTTCTTTTTTTTTTTTGTAGTTCTCTTCCTTCTCTTGCTCTCTTTTCTTGTACATTGATAACTTTTTTTAGTGATTTGTTTGGGTTCCTTTTTTTTTTAAATCTTTTGTGTATTTATTAATGATAGTTTTTTGCTTTGTGGTCACTATAAGATTCATATATATATATATATATATATATATATATATATAAAACAAGCTATATTTATAGCAGCCTATTTTAAGTTGATGGTTGTTTAAATTCAAGTGCATTCGAAAAGCACTACTTCCTTTTTACTCACCCCACAGTTGTTTTTGACATATTTGATATGTCACACATGCTTTTATTCCTTGTCTTTTAACCTTTTTACTAATTTTAAAATTGGTTGATCCACTACATTTACTAAGTGTTTGCCTCTATCAGTGAGATTTTTTTCTTTCCTATATTTTTTTAGTTTTAGTTTTGGCCTTTTTCTTTTCCACTTAAAGAAATCCCTATAACATTTATTTTATTTTTTTTTAAATTTTTTTAGTTTTAGCGGAACCATCCTGCCACCTGTTGGCAGCTCAGTGGCAGCTCAGCTGGGGCCAGGAATCGAACCAGCAACCCTGTTGCTCAGAGCTCGCACACTGTTTTTTTTTTAAAGATTTTATTGGGGAATTGGGAGGGGAGCAGTGTTGGGAAATCGGGGAGGGAAAACAGACAAGTTGCTGTCCTTTTGTTCTTTAGTCTAGTTGTGGAGGACGTCGCTTCACTAGCCTATGTTGGTATTATCATTGTGTTCTTCCCGGGTGAGGCAGATTGGTTGCAGGTCACTGGACGGCCACTCATGGTGGCTCTTGGCAGCTCACACTGGCTGCTGGTGGCTCACAGTAGCTTACAGGAGCCGACTGCAGCTCCACTGCAGCCTACACTGTCCCTGGCGACTCATGGCAGCCCAGCTCCAGGTCGAGCTGTTGTTCACCATCTTAGCCATAGAGGGCACAGCGTCACTGGCCCTAACGTGGAATCCGTTCCGGGGCCCTGCTGCTCAGAGCTGGCGTCCCAAGCCAACTCTTAACCAACTGAGGCACTCGGCTGGCCCTAACATTTCTTTTAATGCCAGTTTAGTGGTGATGGTCTCTTTTAGCTTTTTCTTGTCCGGGAAACTTTTTTTTGTTTTGTGTTTCATGGAATATTTAATAAGGTAGGTAACATATACTTTTCTAAGATGTATTTTTATATCACTGAAGCTACAGCAAAACATCCTGTTCCTTATGTGAAAAGGGCCTGCTTTCTGTGTATACACTGAGTGCAGTTTTAAAAAAATGCTATAATTATAATTTCAGACTTCAGAATTTGAATAGATGCCAATGTTCTCTTGTGTTTTCACACAGGAAAAGAAAATTCCATGGAAAATCATTTGAAGCTTGGACAAAAATCCCATAAGTGTATTCGTAGGATCAGCCTGTAGAGCAGTGGTTCTCAACCTATGGGTCGCGACCCCTTTGGGGGTCAAACGACCCTTTCACAGGGGTTGCCGGGTACTCGTATGTGGGCGTATCTGCATGTGGGCTTGGAGACGGATAGAGGAGCGGTGTCTCGGTTCCTAAGACCATCGAAAATATGTGTTTTCCAATGGTCTTAGGAGACCCCTGTGAAAGGTTGAGAATCACTGCTGTAGAGTCTTCATGATTCAGGTGATACGAAGGAAGCTTCAGTTCAACCTTTTAGGATAGACATTCCAGCTGGCACGATGTCATCGACCAAGTAAATGTTGTTAGCAATCAAAGTGCAGGAGTGAAGATGGTTGTTTCTTTACACAATAGTTATCCCATATTCCTACTTCTGCTGCCACCATTGGCTCACCTGTGTTCAAGTCCACACCCGCAAGGTGATCTGATTCTCCTTGAACTTTAGTGTTTCCTGAAGGTCAAAATCAAGAACCTTGAGGATAAGGAGCAATGCGTCAGCAAATGCTTGAACTCCAAGTTGGGCTCATATTTAATCAGGGCTTCTGCCATTGCCACTTTCACTGCACCAGCACCTGAAACTACACAATGATTATCAATAGCATTTTGGTCTTGGATGTCTGTCTCCACCAAGTTGGGGAAATTTTCAGCCATTATTTCTTCAAATAGGTTTTCTGTCCCCTTTTCTTTCTTCTTCTTTTGGGACTCCTATGATTTGAGTGTTGCTCCAGAGGTTCCTTAAACTATCCTCATTTTTTTTAATTCCTTTTCTTTTTGCTGTTCTGATTAGGGGGGGCTGCAGAAACACTCTCCTGTGTCAGAGACACCGGACAGTGTCGTTTGTGGCCCTCCGCCTCCCCCTTGGTCACACAGGCAGAAGCACGAGCCAGGTGGTCTGGCCAGCCACCCAAGGCCGTCAGGGTGCATGCCAGGCCCAGGCCCACACCAGCCATCTTGTCCCTGGGACTCCTCATTGGCTGGCACCTGCTCCAACTGCAGCCCCTCTCCCATTGGGCAGGTGCTCTGGGGTTAGTAAATGGGTTTTCATCCCATATAATCTAGTGCCCTTAAACCACTGTTTTTTGTTGTTGTTGTGTCCCAGGGCTGGCAAGTTGGTGAGCAGCCCCTTCAATGATTCCTCTTTTATTTTATTTTTTAAATTCAAGATTATTGGGGTGACAATTGTCAATGATCCCTCTTAACAGCAGGGCAGTGCATTGGGGGTGGGGTTCCCATGGTACCGTGTCTCTGTCTCGCCTACTGTTTCTTATGTGGTCTTTCTCTTGGTTGTTGTGCAGAAGCTGTTCAGTTAGCCTTCAGTTCTTCTTCAGGGGGGTATTTCTCTGTCTGTAGGTGTAAATTCCACATGTTCATGGGGGGAAGTGAGTTCAGGGCCTTCCTTCCTACACCCCCATCTTGAATGGGAACCAACATTTAAAAAAATGTTTGTGGGGGCTGGCCGAGTGGCTCAGTTGGTTAAGAGCTCTCTCAAGAGCATGAGCTCTAGCAACAGGGTCACCGGTTCGATTTGCAGCCCGAGCTGAGCTGCTCTTGAGCTGCCAACATGTGGCAGGATGGCTCAGGGGAAAAAAAAGAAAAAAGTTTTTTATTGTGGTAAAATGCACACTCAGTATATATATAATACATTATATATTATATAATATATATATGGTTTTCTTTTTATTATTATTTTAGTTTCAAGTATACAAAACAACATAATGATTAGACATTTACACCACTCACAAAGTGATAACCCCAACAAGTCTACTACCCATCTGACACTACATAGCTATTACAATACTATTGATTATATTCCCTATGCTGTACTTTACATCCCGTGACTATATACATATATATATATATATATATATATATTTTTTTTTTAATTATAGATGACATTCAATACTATTTTATATTAGTTTCATCAGCACAGTGAAGTGGCCAGGCATCCAAACAACCCATGAAGTCATCCCTCCACCAAGTCCAGCGCCTCTCTGACACCATACACAGTCTATACAGCATTATGCACTATATGCCCCATACTGCACTTCACATCCCCATGACCATCCTGTAACCACCATTTTGTGCCTCCTAATACCCCTTTCTCACCCATCCCCCCAACCCCTTCCCATCTAGCAACCATCAGTTTGTTCTCTGTGTCTATTTCTGATTGGTGTGTTCATTTATTCTGTTCTTTAGATTCCACATCTAAATGAGATCATATGGTATTTGTCTTTCTCAGTCTGACTTATTTCACTTAGCATAATATCCTCTAGGTTCATCCATGTTGTTTCAAGACACTCAGTGTATTTTTTAAAGATTTTTATGAGCATATAGCTAAATAGACTATATTAGTTTCAGGGGTACACCATAATTATTCAACATTTATATACCTAAAGAAGTGATCACCAAGATAAGCCCAGTAACCATATGACACTGTCCCACACTATCACAATATTATTGACTAGAGTCCCCATGCTGTACATCCCCATGACTTGTTATATACCTGGAAATACACTCAGCACATTTCAATTGAAAATACTTCAGTAGGTTCAGTACACCTTTAATTAATTTTTTTCATACTGCATTCTGTTGTCATTGTAGAAAAATCACCAAATGCAGCTTAATAAGAAGGAAGAGAGTGAAAATAACTTGAAATCCCTCTTCCCAGAGAAAAGTACTATTAACACGTGAGTTGAGTGTATTTGAGACAGATTTTTTCACGGACAAGAAGAGTTGCCACCTTACACTGAACTCCAGGGGGCGCCCTGTCACCCTCTACGGGCTGCATAGAGCAGCATAACGCATGCTCTGTGTATTGCATATACTTAAAAAAAAAGGGGATCATCCCATTTATTTCTAGTGATAAATAAAATAATGGCTGAAAAACATTTGGCATGTAACAATAGATGCTCAACATCCCTCCCTACCCCGGGTTCATTCACAAATATTTATTGAAGACCCTGCATTGTGTGAGCTGCTGCTCTAGATAGTGGAACTACAGCAATGAACAGAACAGACAAAAATTCCTGTCCTCAGGGAGCTGGCCTGCGAATGGAGAGAGAGAAAGAGAGCAATAGATAGAGTTAATCATCTGTTAGTTAGGGATGGACACTAAGGAGAAAATGAAGCCTGGAGAAAGGAGGATAGGAGTGTGCATTGTGTGATTGTGGCCAGGTGAGGCCTGACTTAGGTGACTTTGAAGTAAAGGCCTGAGTGAAGAGAGGAATAAGCGTGCAAATATCTGGGAAAAGGTGTTTCAGGCAGAGAGAATGGCAATGCAAAGCCCTGAGGCAGGAGCATGCCTGGGGTGTTCTAGGAACAAGGAGGCCAGGGAAACGGGTGCACAGTAAGAAGGGCGAGTTGCAGGAAATGAGGTCAGATGGTGGGGGAGGGGGCACAGGACACCGGAAGTAATCTGACCTTGCTGTAGCTTTTTTTTTTTAAGATTTTATTGGGGAACTGGGGGAGGGGAACAGCACCGGGGGATCAGGGAATGGGAACAGACAAGTTGTTGTCCTTTTGTGCTTCAGTCTAGTTGTGGAGGACGTCGCTTCACTGGCCCATGTTGGTATTATCATTGTGCTCTTCCCTGCTGAGGCAGTTGCTCACCTGCCATTGGACGGCCGCTCACAGCAGGCACAGCAGCTCAGGAAAGCTCATGCCAGCTGTCAGCCAGCCCCACTGCAGCCTAAGCTGTCCCTGTCGACTCACGGCAGCCCAGCTCCAGGTAGAGCTGTTGTTCACCATTTTAGCTGTAGAGGGTGCAGCGTCACTGGCCCTCATGTGGGATCCGAACCGGTGCCCTGATGCTCAGAGCTGGCTTTCTAAGCGAACTCTTAAACAATGTGCCACTCAGCCGGCCCTTGCTGTAGCCATTAATCTACAGTCAAACCCCAGAGGTCCCAAACCTTTCCCATTGGTCTGAGCCCCCAGAACTCTGTCCAAACATCCAGGTCAAGGCTCCTCCCATTGCTGATCCCTGGCCTGGGCCTGACCCGGTTCCCCACACCCACCTCCCCTGGACTTGCCCTATGGGGCTTTAGCAATAGGGTCTGCCTCAGGAGACTTGAGAAATGACACCCATGGCCACAGCCTTTAACACATTTTACCACCTTTCAGCATCCCAAGTGGCAGGAAGCTTCAGCTTTGTATCTGGGGCAAATGTGAGAAGCCAACTCACATTTGAGAGATAAAATGTGAGTCACCCCTTGTCATAAAAACGAGAGAGAGAGAGAGAGAGAGAGAGAGAGAGAGAGAGAGAGAGAGAGAGAGAAGGAGAGAGAGAAAATCAGAGTGATAGTAGAGTTCAGGGAGGGGGACATTGGAGACAGAGAGAATAAGAGGATGGCTTTGACGGGGAGAGGGAGAAAGTCTTGTGATAATCTGGGGGAGGGCATGGCAGGCAGACAGATGCCCTGGACAGAGGCCCCGATGGAGCAAGTGTGATGTGTTGGAGAAACTCAATGGAGGTCAGAGTGGTAGGTGAGGGAGGGAGCAGGGGCTGGCGAAGCCAGAGGCCATGAAGGGCCATACAGGTAGGCCCTGTGGACAACAGTAAGACCTTGGATTTGGCTCTGGATAAGAAAGGAGCCATTGGAGGGTTTAGACCAGAGGGTGAGGTTGAATAGGGTTAGGGGACTGGTTGCAGAAAGACAGTTAGGGGGCTCCTGCAAAAATGCAGGGGGGAGAAGATGGCTGTTGCCAGGTGGTTACACTGGAAATGGTAAGAGGTGGTTGTCTTCTGGATATTTTTTGAAGTTAGAGCCAACTGATTTCTAGGTGGTTGTCTTCTGGATATTTTTTGAAGTTAGAGCCAACTGATTTCTAGATGGGTTGAATGCAAGATCTGATGGGTCTTGGGAAGGATTTTTGGACTTTTTGTCCTGAAAAAAAGAAGCCACGGGGTTGGTTTTAAGCAGGGGGGGTGACATGGGTGTATTTGTTTGTTTTCTTTTTCGATGGCTGGGGGATGGGCCTGATTCTAGCGCCATCCATTTTCAGGGCTGGCTGATTCAGCAGATGAGTTGTTACACACGCCTTAGCGGTGTATTTATGTTTTTGAAAGATCACTCTGGCTGCTAGGTGGAGGATAGACTGGAGGGGCAGGATGCAGCAGAGGACCAGATAGGGACAGTGGTGGCCTGGACCAGGGTGGAGTAGGGTGGAGAGATGGACAGAAAATAGTACAGTTTTCCTGCCTTGGGGACTTTGCACAGAATGCTCTCCATCCCCCAAAAGTCCTTTATTCCCAACAAATGGTATTATGTTCAAGCCTCCAGGAAGTCCCTCCCCTGTGATCCCATAACCCTGGGATTTCCTGTGCTCTAGCATTTATCAGGCTAAGTTTTGTCTGACATCTGTGAGCTCTCCACAGCTGGGACCATGCCTCATGGAGCTCCATAGCCCAAGGCCCAGTATGGAGTCCAGTGCAGAGAAGGACTAAGAGAACATGTATTGAGTGAATAAACTGAAAGAATGTGAATGAGGGAAGACATCAATACCCTGATATTCAGAGCTCACCAAAGCATTGCAAATCCTTTATGATCATTGTTTCCTGATAACAAAAGCAATATGTGCTCTTTATAAAAAAACAAACACTGCAGATATATATCATAACATGAAAGTACCCAAAACCTCATCCTCCATACTCCACAGATAACTCAAGACAACTCTAGAATCTAGACATAACTATGCAGAGTTCAATAAATATCCTCCCCCAATTCGTTTTCATCTGTACACTAAAAAAAAAAAAAGAAATGTTTAAGAGGCAGAGATATAGGAGAGAAAGAAGCTGAGAAAGACCAACTTCCTGCCTGGCAGACAAATCAGATTATGACACACATGGTTTTTTCATTTGCTTTTTCCCTATTTGCATTATCATGACAAGTTTTCTATGTTTGTCCATGTAAATCTACCATATTTTGTTAAAGGCTGAATAATATTCTATAAAATGGATGTACTGAATCGATATAACCAACTTCTTAAGACTGCTGGATACTTAATTAATTCTCTTCCTTTTTTTAATTAAAAGCTTTCCTTGAACATCCTTATTGCATTTATTTTGAGACACCGATTTTAGGAGGGTAGTAGAAGCAGGTTTTTCTCCTGGATTTGAGGTTGTGTCTTATGGGGAGTACTAGGTATAACTGAGGATGTTCAGACTGAAAGAGAGAAGAGGAAGGGTGACATGAGCCCTGTTGAAATTTCTGAAGGGGCTTCCAGGTGGAAAAGAGAACAGACTCGTCCTGGGCATTTCCGCAGGGTAGAACCAAGTCTAAAACATGGAAGTCCCAACAAGACAAACTGGCATGTTACCCAAGAAAGCATTTTCCTGCAGGCAGAGCTTCTGGAGACCAGTGGACCCTCTTGAGAAATCATGAAAACCCCATCTCTGGACGTGTGTGTCAGCAGGGCCTGGTGGGAGATTCAGTACAAGGTGATATATAAGGGAGGTGGGAGAGGGTTGAACGAGGTGATATTTAGGAGTCCCTGTCAAATCTGACATTTGTTACTACACGTCTTGTTGAAGGTATCAGAAAGGATGGCATGGAGAAGTTGGCATGATGCTTTAGAGGACCGAGGTTTAGCCGGCTCAAATGGGTTCCTATTACCTGCAACAATGAGATTTGGCCCCAACCTTCTAAATGCACAGGGAGTCGCCCAAGAGTTTGAAGTGTGTTCTCTACAAGCTCCTGAAGGAGTTTCAGCTGCAAGAGTTGTGGCAGAAGTGGTTGAGAAGAGTGTGGTAGGTGGTGAGACCAGGGAGGAAGCCTTCTTAATTGTTTAGATATTAGTGATAGCTGCCACATCCTGCAAACACTTCACCTCATTATACAATGCAAACACATTATACAATAACAAATCCTCCAGCTTCCATTTGATTTGTCTTCTAGATGAATTCAAGCTACCTTGTC
Organism: Hipposideros armiger; assembly: GCF_001890085.2. NCBI lineage: Eukaryota > Metazoa > Chordata > Mammalia > Chiroptera > Hipposideridae > Hipposideros > Hipposideros armiger. Next base: position 633,647 of record NW_017732149.1, on the reverse strand, counting down.
ATAAGATGGGAGGTGTTTTCCTCTTCCCCACTGGGGTAAAGGGATGCTTCCTTTGGTGTAACAAGTAGAACAGACTGGGGTTACTCATACCCGCATTGTATATATAGCAGGCCAAACTTGGGTTGCGGCCACTTCGGAAGTTTAAGAACGACTGGGTGTGTCTGGAGAATTAATGATGACCTTTTCAAGAAGGAGCAGAGGAACTTTCCTAGGGTGGGGACAACCTCAGAATATCATGAACTTGACCCAGCAACAGGGTTGTAGTTGTCAGAGGGGAGTAGAGATCCTTCATGTTCACAGTGGCTATTATTCAAGTATGTGTCTGGCTCAGTTCCCTGAACATAAATCAGGGTTCAGAAGAGAGAGATTGAGAAAAGGAGCATTAAGTAAAATGTGAATGAGCTGCACCCATGGGAGCCCAGGCAGCAGAGCCTGAGCACACGGCTGCCATGATGGAACTCAAAGCAGAGAGACAGAAAGATTCTGCCCAACTCTACCACCACCTACCCTCAGCTTTGACATTTCGAGGCCTGAGGCTAATCGACAAGACTTTCTCTATTTGAGGTCTTGGCTGCAGGCTGGAGTGATAAGGCAACAACATGGGAGTATGAAGATTAAATAGGATCCTATCTGAGCTCACAGATTGCTGAGTCCTGTGAAGTCTGAGCTCTGTACGAAGGAAGGACCCAAGGCCCAGAGAGGTGAAGAGATTCATTTGTATAACACAGAAAGACAGCACTGCCAGGAACTGGTTCCATGTCTGTGGCCCTGAATTCTATGCTCTTTTGGCCACAAAAAGCAACCATGTGCTGCGAGGCTGGACATGGAGTCCCTGGAGTGAGGTCACCCCATGGACCATGGACTGCATGTCCTTAGCTAATCCTTACCTGTGGTGCGTTCAGCTCAGCCCTCCCTCAGAAAATCCAGGTAGAGTTTCTAGAATGTTAGAATGCCCTGGCCCACCTAGCCATGAGATCATAAAGGTCTTGGAATGGGGAGGTAGCCTGTAACCCCCACCCATTGTGTGCCCCTCTGGGCTATAGCGACTTCCTCTCCTCTGAGGCCCAGCCGCCTTCTCTGGGGAATTTCTCCCCTTAACCTCTGGGCAGGTGGGAGGAAGGAGGAAGAAGCACTGTGGTGACCCAGATGTTTCTGTCAGAACCATCCTGACCAAAGTGGTCTGTGTCACCAGCACTCAGGAGGAAGTGGTGGGTGGGGAGCCCGGGCTAGGAGACAGCAGCTGTGACAACCAGCAACATTTGCACCAGCAAATTTGGGTGAAGCGGAAGAGAGCACTTTGCCCTTATGGGCACAAATGGGGCTCCAGGGGCAGTAACCTCACAGGTTGATCCAATCATCCATAATCTTAACCATCCTGGAATCTCAGCCTGGCCTCGTTTTCTCCCACTCGCATGCAACCACCTGGATCTCCAATGTGTCAAAGAAACTGCAAAACTGTTATGCAGTTTTGGGAACATTTGAGATCTCGCTCCCTGGCCTCTGTCATCACTGTGGCTCAAATAAATTCTTATCAAAATGCTCTACAGATTTGGACATTCTTAAGTCAACACCCTGATGAGTCCTAGGTTTGCTGGCGTTCAGGATTGGTGTGGGACTGGGGAGGCCTCGCCAGCTTTTCGTGCTGCATTGAAATCAGTTGGAGGCCCACTGGTCCCCAAGCATCTCCAGAGGCTCTCTGGGGTCACACCCCTGCTTATTTAACATGTTATTCACCTCAGAGCCACAGGAGAGAAAGGGTTCAGTGAGAATGTGTGAATGTGTGTCCACCGTGACTGGAGAGGTCATTGGGAATGGAGGTGGCCCTCCAAGTGATCTGTCCCTTGTTCCCAGGCCTCATGAATGATCTCTCAGGACATATGATTCTCTGTGTGTCAGCAGCGTGTCCCCTCACCCCTCTGTGTTCTCCAGTTTAAGTTCTGGAAAGAATCAACTGACTGTTTACCTGCCACCCATTTATTATTACTTAATTTTATATACAGAGGGTGCCAAAAAAAAAGTCTACACATTTTAAGAAAGGAAAAAACTATTAAAATTGTAATACTCAATATATACTGATAATGAAAGATGAATACAAGTCACATTGACTTCTGCTATTCCAAGAGGTGCTCAAAGTGGTTCCCATCAGTGTAATTTTAATACAGTTTTTTCCTTTCTTAAAACGTGTATGCATTTTTTTGGGCACATTCTGTATTTATTAAATACATTCCTGGCTCTGGGAATACAGCCCTCTTCTTTTAACTCCTTCAAACTTTCTCTTCTGAAGATACAGCCTTTTTTGCTTCTAAGAGCCCAGGCCTTGGACAGCAAAAAAGCCTTTTAACTATCCTCAGGGGTATGGGAAGCCCCAAGCATTCACGCATCCAGCTCATATTGACTGACTAAATATTTACCTGCTATGCTCCAGGCACCGTTTTAGGTCCTGGGGATACAGCAGCTAACAACAACTGATAATACTGCTCAGGCGGAGTTTATATTCAGGTAGGGAAGATGGACAATAAGCTGGATGAATAAATGAATTAGAAAGTATAAGCTGAAGTCTGTAAAGTGCTGAGGAGCAAAGATCAAAAGGCGAGGAGGGAATGGGTCACGGGGCTTTCTTGGCAAAGCCCAGCAAGACAACAGTAGGTACAAAAGCCCTGAAGCAGACAGTGCTGGCGTGATCAGAGAGATAATGAGACATCTGGTAGGTTAAGGCTTTGTGGGCCACTGTGAGAGCTTTGGTTGGTATTTTGAGTGAAATTGGGAGCCAATGGAGAGTTCTGCATAAGAAAGTGACATGGTCTGGCTCCATATATATATATGTTTTAATTTTTTTTTTTAATTGGGGAACAGTGTGTTTTTTCAGGACCCATTAGCTCCAAGTCAAGTCGTTGTTTCAATCTAGTTGTGGAGAGCGCAGCTCCTTGGCCCATGTGGGGATTGAACCGGCAACCTTTGTGTTATGAGCACTGCGCTCCAACCACCTGAGCTAACTGGCTGCCCCCTGACTTATATTTTTAAAGGATCCCTCTGGCTGCTGTGTGGAAAATAGACTATTGTGGGGCAAGGTTGGAAGCAGGCAGGCGAGTTAGGGGAAGGCCACAAAATCCAGGCATGAGATGATGGTGTTTTGCACCAGGGATGAGCAGTGATGAAGATGAGAATTGGCTGGACACAGAGTCCTTTTTACTCTCGAGTGAAGCGAGAGAAAAGTCTCTCATCATTTTCAGATGATTTTTTTAGAAAAATAAGACATAATTAAAATAATTTTACCTTACAAAGGGCACAGAAGACTTGGGGCACCCAGGCCACTGGCTCCATCTCAGATGTACAGATTCTGTGTGTATCCCAGAATGTCCCAGTCTAGGATCTCGTTTGTCATTTGTCTGTGAGATAAGTTGGAGCCCATTTTCATGATCTTGTATGGAAAAGTCCACAATAAGTAGAGTGAACAAGCCATCCCAAAGAGAGCGGCGTCTGTGGGGGCCAGTCTATCTGGGCTACCTTTGTCCTGGGCATGGATTTCGGGTCTGGTCCGTCATCACCTCCCCAGTGGGATCGGCTTCACCCTGTTCATTTGATGCAGCCAAGATGACATCATGCAGAAAACACCTGCTGAAGCTGCTGCCAGCATGGCCATGGCTTCGTATTTCATACACTCCTCTCTAATTTGAACACTGATGAGACAGTTGCTGAGTTAGAGCACAGAGCATGGAGAGGCAATGAGGCTCTTGAAAGCCATGCCAACAAGCCCGAACTTGATTTTGTGTGTGCAAAAGGAGAATCATGAGGCTTTAAAGCCTAAGAGAGACATGCTCAGCTTTCTCAAGGATACTTTGGTAGGACTTGGCGGGTAGAACCTTCTTGAGAGGGAGCCGACTGAGAGAAGGAAGAAGTGTAGTGGTAATATTAGTTCTGCTGAAAACTGATGGAGGTTCAAACAAAAGGAATGGAATTGAGAGATAGTTCAGGGGACGTGGGTCCTCAGAGAACCAACAGTCTAAGCTATGAAAAAGGCAGCCAGTACCCAGGACTAAGACAGGAGTGTGTGTGTGTGTGTGGGGGGGGAGGGTACATCCTGCTTCAGGATGTCCCCACTTGTCCCAGCCTGAGATCTCTGCAGCGTAACTCTTCAGGGGAATCCCCTACTCTCTTGGCATTGAGCCCCAACTTCCCAGAATCCTTCAGGCCTACTTGTACTTTGTAGCTTTCTCAGCTATAGAGTCCTTAACCAGGAGGGGGAAAAATATTCTTTTTTTTTTTTCAACAGAACATGATAAATGTGTACATGAGTATACTTACCTGCTGAAACATACATACACATTACCTGTAATCCAAGCAGTGGCGACATTGAGATTATTTCCTGAACTTCTTTTATCCCAATGCTGCTACTGATACACTTTAAGCTTCTATAAATGTAAGCCCTAATTTAAGCATCTTCATTTTGACCATGACCTAAAAGAAAACCTTCACTTTAGAGACAGCTGAGTTGACTGTTAATTCTGGGTTAGATGTTCTGGGGTAATTCCAGTTTTTCCAAACAGGTCAAACCTGGTTAACGACTACAACTAACCATTTTCTATATGGCTCCAAATTATTGACAATGGTTATTGCAGAGCTTTAGGAGTGGGAAGGGGACATTAAAAGAAAATCCTTATCCTTTTACTCTACACACTTCTGTTATACTCGAATTTTAAAATGTATATTTTTTGTAATTTCAGAACAAAATTAAAGCCTGTTGGTAGATGTAAACTGAAATTGCTGCACAGAGAATCAAAGAAGTCTATCTGAATTATCTGATTTTAACTGAATTTGAAAAAGACTATCTGATATCACTTGATCACCAAAAGCGAATGTGTCATGTTGTAGCTGCCTGGCCATAGATTATAAATAATCTGCCTGCAAAAGCTTTCCCCAGGCCTCGCAGATTGAGCAAGATTTCCTCACAACACAGGGGGGAATCTCAATGTCCCTCCCAGTTTCCCATCAACAAACACAGTTCCTCTATTTTGTTGTGTTTTTAATATTTTGATTTTTCCAAAACTACACAAGTTATATATCCTCATTGTAAAAAAAAATTTTTTTTCAGACAGCACAGAAATGTATAACCCTTCTTCTATTTGCAGTTGGTTGTGCAACCTTTCAGATTTTTTTTTTTTAAGATTTTTTTTTTATTTTTTATTTTTATTGGGGAATTGGGGGGATGGGAACAGTGCTGGGGAATTGGGGAAAGGGGAACAGACAAGTTGCTGTCGTT
>NW_017732149.1:504183-626620 GCF_001890085.2 Hipposideros armiger | reverse complement strand
CGCAATGATGGTGCCAACTTGGGCCAGTGAAGCAACGTCCTCCACAGCTAGACTGAAGAACAAAAGGACAGCAACTTGTCTGTTCCCCTTCCCCAATCCCCCAGCCCTGTTCCCATCCCCCCAATTCCCCAATAAAAAATCTTGAAAAAAAAAAAAGAAAAGTATAGTGAATAGATGGAATCTACTGTATGATAAAAATGCTACAAACACCATTTAGCTGCCATCAATAAGAAATGTACTTGTTTTTTTTATAAAAAATCCAAATGCTGGCATTGTCCAGAAAATTTTAACAGGTTTATTTAAATTGTTATAAAGTTGAATGGCTAAACTTGTTCACTGAAACATGTTGACTTGCATTAACGCATTATATCCCTGCATTTACTTTAAAAATTCACACACCAATGAAAATGGAAAAATGGCTAAGACCTGATTTTTGTGCCCTAGTTTACCACTTGCAATCATACACTTAGGTACTCCATGGAAAAAAAAAATCTAACGTTCAAAACTACCAATAATAGAAAGAAGAGAAATGTATATTTTTTAAGAATGAAATGTTTCCCATCCTAGTGGATTCTTAAGCACGTTCTCTATGGATGCAGTATACTAGCTTGGATGTCTTTCAGCCTAATTGTTACACATTTGGCATGGATAGCACACAGGTTGGTGTCTTCAAAAAGGCGTCACTTGCCTCCTGCAAAGCACCAATAGCTGCACAGATCCGTTTTGATCTCTTGAGCAATTTCTTGTACCAGATGCTGGAAGGGAAGTTTGCGAATCAGAAATTCAGTGGACCTCTGCCAACGTCTAATTTCCTGGAGTGCTCTAGTCCCAGGCCTGTAATGAGAGGTTTCTTCACCCACTCCAGTAGAGGGCGCACTCTTGAGAGTGGCTTTTGTAGCCTGGGCTTCCTCCATGCTTTACCACTGGTGGATTTGTGGACAAGAAACCACCTCTTTTCTTACCCTTTTCCTTCTCCTGGAACTCTGTGAGCTAGAGGTGGCGCTGGCGTTAGACAGCAATGGCAGCGGCGGCGGCTGCCCATGTCTAAGTTTTTGTATAAAGGTCTGTTTTCAATTCCTTTGGGTCTGTCCCTAGGAATTGCTAGGTCATATGGTAACTTTGTGTTTAACTTCTTTGAGAAACTGTCAAACTGTTTTCCACAGAAGCTGCACCATTTTACATCCCCACTGGCAAAGTACAAGGGTTCCGATGTCTCCATGTTCTTACCCACCCTTGTTATTTTTCTTTCTTTCTTTCTTTTCTTTCTTTCTTTCTTTCTTTCTTTCTTTCTTTCTTTCTTTCTTTCTTTCTTTCTTTCTTTCTTTCTTTCTTTCTTTCTTTCTTCCTTCCTTCCTTCCTTCCTCATGAATGTGAAGTGGTATCTTATTTTGGTTTTGATTTCCATTTCTCTAATGACTAATGAAGTTGAGCATCTTCCCATGTGTTTAGGGGCCATTTATATATCATCTTTGGAGAAATGTCTGTTCAAATTCTTTGCCCACTTAAAAAAATTGGGTTGTCTTTTTTTTAAAATAAATTTTTTTAAGCTGAGCCATCCTGCCACCTGTTGGCAGCTCAGTGGCTGCTCAGCTCAGCCGGGAATTGAACCGCTGTTGCTCAGAGCTCAAACTCTTGAGCGAGCTCTTAACCAAGTGAGCCAGCCTAATAAAGTTTTATTTTTCAAAATGTACATTGGGTGGGACCTGTGTTAATGCATCTTCATCAGCAGCTGGGGCATCCCCACCCTTGTGTTTCTGGTGTAAATTACTTGAGCTCTGTGCTTTGAAACTAATTTAATAAGCTCTTTACTAAGGAGCACCTGAAGGGCTGCCCTGGCCAAGGAACCATGGAGCTTGTCTCTCAGAGACAACAGCTGGGGTTATAAGCTTATAGGTGGGAACCTCCTTACAGGGTTTGTCGTATGTTGCTTTGTCAGACAAGACTGGGTGTTGGGAAAGGGCCAGGAGAGCAGTTTCCAGGCTCTCAGCCTCACGTGGAAAGGTGCTGGCTCAGTTACGTAACCCACACATGCGAGCACTCATGTAACTAGTCGGCCATCAGCTGTGACCAGTTGGCCCTTAGCCATTATATATATGCAATTGCCGGGGCTACGTTAATAAGCACGCGTGTTGTGGATGGTGTGGATTTTCCTTTCTGTGTCTCATCCGGCTGTTAGCGAGACTGTGGTGCAGGAAGGCCACTGGATGGGGTATTGGCGGATGTTTGCTTCTTGTGTCCCCACTGGCCATCATGGAGAATGTAGTGAGTGGTATGAGCCCCTATCCATGGCTCCATTGTTCTTCTTCGGCCTCATCGTATCCAGCATTCATCTGCCGGGAGCTGAGCCCCAGCATTACATTTGGCATTGTTGGCGGCAGGATTCAATGCCAGCCAAAGAAATGGATCCCTCTGCCCCCTGGAGGGTGGGATCCTGGGGTGGCCTCCTACTATTGGGTTGTCGAAAACTCATGATGTATTTTTTCTGTTTTTCATTGCAAAAATTCGTCATGACTTTTCCAACCCAATAGTATGTTGTTTGCTGTAGCCATGCTGTTGGAAGCCTGGGCCCCCCCACCACCACCACACACCCAGGTGTGGGAGGTGATGGATGGGTCCCCTACGGCTCTGGAGGAGGCCTTAGTGAAGTTGGGGGAGTCTTGAAAAGCCGAGTGCCCGTGCGGCTGCGGGTACCATGGGCTGGTTGTTTCTCACAGCTCTCTGAAAGGTGGTGGAGCAGTTTTGTTGTCAGAGAGTGGGCCCTTCTCGGCGCAAAGTCCAGGTCCTTGTCAGCTTGAGCAAAGAATTGAACGAAACTGAAGAAAAAGTTTATTCAAAGAGATAGTACATTTCAAAGAAGTAGAAGTAGGTGCAAACAGTAGAGAATGGCTCAAGGGCCCATTATTAGAAGAGAAATTACATTCCAAAGAGTTTGGAGTGGACCACGTGCAAAGGCGAGGCTCAAAAAGCTCAAAAAAGGGAGGAAGGGTTCAAAAAGGGAAGAAGCAGTAAAAAAGGTGGACTTCCCAACACTTGGAGTTTTTATCCCCTTTTCTCTAGAAGGGGCTGTTCTCCTAAGGGTGTGGGACCACTTGATTGGCACCCGTAATTGACAACAGGACCCATTTGTTTTACAAGTAGATAGTTACAATGAAAAGAAGTTTTGGGTGGAGAGGGGAGGTCACCCAGGCGATCACACCCTGTGGGATGTGCAAGAATGAGGCCCAATGCCTGCCTCTTAACTGCCTGCCTAGTTTTCCCCTTGAGAGACGTGATCCCCACTAAATCTCTATGGGAAGCTAAGTGACAGGAGGTCTCTTCTTCTGTATCGGCTTCCTGCTGGGCAGGGGCGTAGAGCTGTCCCTGCCTACTGGGGGATTCATGGAACTCTCACCCTAGCTGATGTCAGATGAGCTCCACCTGGAAGACTGCGCTGGCTTTTTGGGTTGTGACTGGCAATCTCGTTGAGGTGTCATCTGTATCCCTAAGGCCTTTGAATGAGGAAAAATAGATTTTAATTAATAAATGTGTTAGCTCTACAATCTACTGTTTAGGATTCAGAAACTGATTTACAAAGCAATTAAGAAGCAGCGGGCGGGGGAGGTGGTCTTTAGTCTAGGATTCACAAACTGGTTAGAAAAGTAATCAAAGCCAAGAGCTAAGGAACTAAGAAACTAGGAAGGAGAGTTAACATTTCTATTTTTAACATTCTTATAGGAAAGAAAACTTAAAAGTTGCTCAGTAGTTGCGGGGGGAGCTACTCAATTGGCTGGTAACAGTTTCTGCACATGGAAGCCCATGAGGAGCTGCGCTGGAAGCAGGAAAAGCCAGCTGCCTGGGAGAAATATGACCCCTTGGTGAGTTGATGGTCCTCTCTAGCCTCCAGATGGTGCACCACCCTGTTGGCCATAGCAGGCGTCGCCTACTTTTTGGTGGTCTGCTGCTGCCATGGGGAGGTCTCTCCCACAGTTGTAGACACCTCTGAGGAAGACAGTAAGGACAAGGAGGGGTTGGTACTCACTCGTGCCCTGTTTTCAGGCCAGGCCCGTAGTGACGCGGAAGGTGAAAACACAGCAACGCAGTGGGGCCCCGGGCCAGTCACCTCCCCGACCCCAGGTGGTCGAGCACCAGTTGTTCTGACCCAGGTGGAGCTGCTAGACTTGGAGCAGAAGCCCTCCACATTGCTGGCCACTTGGTTATTGCGGTTATAGGACGTAGGGGTGGAGGGTATCCTCCTGTCAGGACTAGAGATGGGAGCATTGGCTTCCATCACCACCCAGCCTGTCTCATGGCAATGGTTACAAAGTGTTCCCCAAATCCGGGGTAACCCTCCTGGAAGGGTAATGGCTGTGGCCTGAACCATTTGGCTGAACGCCCGTTGCCTCCCAGCCACAGTGGGCCATTGGCAAATGTTCACAGAGCTCCAGCAAGTATTTCGAGAGCTGGGGTGAAGAACACTATTTACAATGTGGGGACACACGGGCTGGATAAGGAGGTTTTCACCTCTGGTATGTGAGACACAATCTTGCAAGTAAATGGCCCCCTTTGCCTTCTTCAGCCCCTTAGTGGCCATTTTGACCCCCTCCATAGGACAGCCAATGAATATTGTCACCTGCACTGTGGCCAACCCAGGAGAGGGGGAGGCCATGCGCACAGAAGTGGGTACATAGTACCACCCAAAGGGGACAAGGGGGACCCACTTGGGTCACCCACACTCAAGTGTAGGCTGACCTGCTAAAAGCGGGGGCCGACAGGGAGAAATTGGGTAGAAAGCCTCATGGGAGTCTGTTGGATTTGTGGCAGCAATTGAAGCCAGAGCACCAGTTCAGACCCCTGAGAAGGAAAAACCTGCCACCAAGGCCTCTACCTGTGCCCAGGCGGTTTGCCTACAGACAACATTGGCCCAAAACCCTACACCTTAGGGGGCAACAGAGGCCGATGGTTGAACCCTTCATTTTGACTAGAGAGGAGGCCGAGGGACCTGCTTGGCAGGGAAAAGCAGGGCCTGGAAGCCTCATGTTGAATTGACTATTTGTTTCCCCACCATGCGTAGCCAGTTCTTGCCTTTGTGGACACAGGTGTGGAGTACTCCCTCCTGCACGGGAGCCCAGAGCGCTTTCCAGGGCTGCCAGCTGCTGCTGATGGCTACGGTGGGTGGTCCATCCAGGTAAAGGCAGTCTGTCTGGTCCTGGTAGATTGGGCCCACACGTTTACCGGTGTGGCAAATCAGTCATCTTGTTGGACCTGCGCAGAACTGCCCACCAGTTCAGCCTCAAGGTTGCCGTGGAAAATTCGCCACTCCGGGTGGCAATGGCTGTATAAGTGGACATCGAGGGACACCCCCTGGGACATTGCTTGGACTGGACTGGAACTTTTTCTCGCAGACCGGGGGAATCAAACCTGCCCCTGCTTGGGGCCCTCAGTGTGGGATGGTGGTGGTCTGCTGTGGCAACCTTTACTATTGGTATCACTAGTGGATGCAAAACTCCAGGTTCCTTGCACAGGGCCCCACGTGGAAGACGCCTGGCACGTAGGGGGTGAGGTGAGAGCCTGAAGGGGTGGAGTGCTGGGAAAGGGCCAGGAGAGCAGTTACCAGGCTTTTGGCCTCACGTGGAAAGATGCTAGCTTGGTTATGTAACCCATACATGCGAGCAGTCATGTAACTAGTTGGCCATCAGTGTAACCGGTTGGCCATTAGCCACTATATATGTCCACACATGCCGTGGCTGTGTTAACAAGCACAGGTGTCATGGATGGTGCTGATCCTTCCTGTGTCTCCCCGGCCACCAGTGAGACTAGTGTAGGAAGGCCGCTTGTTGGGGTATTGGCAGATGTTTGCTTTTTGGATCTCGACCAGCCACCATTGAGAATATAGTGGTATGAACTCCCATCCATGGCTCCATTGTGGTTCCTTTTTGGCCTCACTGTATCCTGCATTCACCTGCCTGGAGCTGAGCCCCAGCATTACACCAGGTTACTGAGCTTGTCCCGAATTTTGCCTTCAGACCGCTTTTCCTCTTTGGCCTGGCCTCCAGGTTTGTTCACTGGGTCTTTGTCCTTCTTGGCCGACTTTCCGACATCTTTATTTTTCTTGTCATCCTTGGGCCGCACAACAAAGCTCAGAGAGCAGCTGCTACCACTGCAGACTCGCTAAGGTGTCAGATCAAAAAAATTAAAAAGCTGGGTTGTCTTTCTATTGTTGAATTACAAGAGTTCATTATATATTCTGGATACCAGTTCCATATCAGACTCATTCTGTGGGTATCGTTTTGTATTTTTAAGAATCAAAATGAGTTTCTAAATACTGTATACTGTTCTGAAATGTGCTTTTTGTCTTTAACAGTGTATCATGGGCATCTTCCAATGTCAAGAGAAAGCCATCTCATTGTGGTTGTACCACAGTTTGACTAGTCTTGTACTTGAGCTTTAAAGAGTCATATGTCAGTGAAAGCCTGAGACGTAGGAGCTCTTGTGCAGGAGGGGAAGTCATCTGGTGTCTCTTCTGTCTGCTTCTGGATGATGTGAAAATGCAAGCAAGCACAGGAAGCCTCTAACCTGCTTACACTTCCTTCTCTGAACCCTGTGGTTTCACAACCCCTACGGGGTACAACCCTCCTTCACTCCCAGTGTCATCAGATTGCTGTCTGAGAAAGTCCCACTGCAAGAGGCTCTGGGGCCTTATTTCCTTCTTTCACCCTGTGTAGGTTGCCAGCAAGCCCCAAGGGCCCTCTGAGACAGCCTGGGTGAGGTCCCACCAGGTGCTTCAGAGATGAACTCCTGTATCATCGTCCTGAGGCTGCTGCTGTCTGGGCCTTTTCTCTTTGGTAAGCAAGGGAGGAGGGGGAGGGGAAGGGCATGTGCCTGTGACCAGGAAATGGCCAGGCTTTATGCGATGAGAGTAGAGGAGGAGCTGCTTGAAGGGTGGGATTGGCTATAGGTAATGTGGAATCCTAGAGGGAGAAGGGAGCAAAGAAAGAAAGTCATAATCCAAAGTATAGGTAAGGTATGGAGGCAAGACGGATGGGATGGGTGACAAAGAAGGCACCAGTGAGCTAGGGGGGAGCAGGCCCCTAAAAAAGGCAGATGGGAAATGGGTACATAGAACTTGGCTGGGGTCTTGTTCTACCCACAGCACTCCCTCTGTGTGCCGTCTTAGCCAAGTTCTTTCCCCTTTCTGGGCCTCAGTCTCTTCATCTGAACAAATGGTGGGGCCTCGTCTCCCACACCCTAGGATGCTGTGAAATGAGCCTGACGCCTGGCAGGGCCAGAAAGGACCATTAGGGGCTGGCAGGGGATGCCTTGGCTGCCTGAGATCTGATGGTTAAAGAAGCAACTAGTCTGTGGTGGAGTGGGGAAGTGTGGGAGTATTAGATGAGGGAGGAGGCAGCTTCGCAGGGACCAGGGGATCTTGAAACTCTGAGCCTGTGGGAGGATGCCTGAGGCTAATTACTTGGGTTCTCAGGGCACCTGGGCCCCAAGCCTGGGGGAGAAGTGGGTGTGTAGAGGAGATGCACCCCATCTTGGGGCATCCCCATCTCCTTATGAGGTACCTTCCATCTACTCTTCTCTCACAGGCTTCCGCCTTCTCATCTTTCCTCTTTGCTGAGGGGCCAAAAGGGAAATTAAATCCTTCCCAGGCCCTGGGGTTGCTTCCATAGTTCCAGTCAAGACCCTCCGGGAGAAGTCCAGGGAGGCAGTTTCCAGCTCGGCCTCAGGCGTGGGTGGCTGGGTCAGGAGGGAGCTGGGGTCCTTTGGGGTCAGCCCGCCCCCTTGGGGCACATGGGCAGCAGCCAATCAGCGCCCCACAGCTCTGGGGGTGGCAGGGTCCCTGGCTGGATGTGGCTGACCCCCCTCGTCTCTCTCAGCTCTGGCCTCGAGCTACAACCTGGATGTGCGGCATGTGCAAAACTTGAACTTCCCAGACGCCGGGAGGCACTTTGGGTACCAGGTCCTGCAACTTGGATACGGGTGAGCTGCTGCCCAGGTCCTTCCTGCCCTGCAGAGCCAGGGATGAGGCGTCCCTGCGTCAGGCCTGGGGCTGGCCAGTAGGTGCCACCGACAGGTCACCAGGAGTCTGTGGTGAAATTTCTCAGAAACAGGAGGAAGGCCATCAGATAGCAGTAGGATGAGGATCAACCCCCCGTTAAAATGCCACATATGTGCCTGATAGATGGAGAAATGCATCCCAGCCCCTGAAACACTTGGCAACACTAAGTGTCGCCCGGACAAGACACTAAGCTCCTTGAAGGAAGGAATTGTGTCTCCCCTCCACCGCCCCCAGCATGAACGTATAACATTCTGGTGTATTCTCTAGGCTTCAGCTTCTAGAATTCTGGTTTATTTGAGCTTCAGTGGAAAAGAAAAAGGTGGGGGCCTAAAGGACAATGTGGCATTGCTTTCAGATAACTGGTGGGAGTTGGCACCCCCTTTCATAGGGAAGAGTGGTGGGTAGAGACCATCTCCACCTCACAAGTGAGATTTCTCATTAGGGTTGTCGTGGGAGCTCCAGGCGAGGGCAACAGCACAGGAAACCTCTATCAGTGCCAGCCGGACACTGGTCACTGCCAGGCAGTGAATCTAAAGGGTGAGTACCTGGTGAGGGAGCTGGGAGGAAGGGTGACTCAGGGACCTCGAGGATGGCCCCACCACACCTGGATTGCCTGAAGTCCTCCAGACCAATCTTGTGCCTGCAGGTTCAAACTATACCTCTAAGTACCTGGGAATGACTTTGGCAGCAGACCCCGCCGACGGAAGCCTTTTGGTAAGAATTCTGTGTAGTGTGTTATCAGAGCCTGCGGAGCTCAATGCTAGGAAACAGAGATTGAAGAAAGAAGGAAAAAAATGGATGAAAGGTCATCTAGACTCAAGATGATTAAAGGCATCGGAGAGCTTCAGATTCAGTCAGAGCTTACTGAGAAGAAGCTGTGAGCCAGCTATTTTCAAAACCGTACTTACTTCAGCTTTGTTCCAAATGTGAACTATAACAATTGATATTCAAGGTGATTTTTGGTGGTACACAAACTTAGTATTTTAATAGTTATTGATCTATTTAATGGGTTATTAGAAAAAACAATAGCCCATCAACTTCATAATTTCTTGAATCGTATGGCTTAGGATGAGGCTAAAATTTTTTAAAATGTAAATTTCAAGTAAATAAAATATTGAATAAATAATAGTATGGATGATACACCTGTATGGCAGAAATTGTGAGGTTGTACACAAATGCCTAACGTTTGGGAAACATTGCTTTATCTCTCCGAACCCTCAAGACACTCAGGTGAGTTAAGGATCAGGATACACGTTTTACACATGAGAACAAGACCAGAGGGATGAAGAGACTTGGCCAAGGTCACATGGTTTTAAAGAGCCAGGATTTGAATAAAACTCCCATTTGATTCCAAGTTCATTGCTCTTTGCAGTTCATCCCAACAGCATCCTGCTGACACAGCTACGTGAGCAATAGAAGACTGAGTAAAATACTGATCCAGTATTTAATTGGAGCTCCTTTAGTTACTATTACATGCCAGGCATTATGCTTAGTTCTTATGAGGGAAGAGAGGGCATTACAAAGATGACCATGACATAAACCCCAACTTTCAAGAAACTGCAGCCTGGCAGGAAAGATAGTCATCAATGGAAAAAACACCATTGTATAGTCTGGGGATAGTGAGTAATTTGATTTGGCTTAAACACAGAATGTTTGATTGGGAATGGAATGTGGTGGACCTGGAAAAGTAGGATAAAATTCACTGTAAACCATATGACTACCAAAATAAAAGAGTTTCAATGTTATCCTCTAGGCAGTGAGCACCCCTTGGCATAGTGTGTTGGTAGTAGGGATGGAGAGATTGGCATAAGAAACCTGGAAACAGGATGACCTTGGCTTGGTAATTAGTGGGATGCAGAGAGTGAGGTCGGGAGATGATGAATCTGAAGGTTTTTGTTCTTGGCTGATGATGCCCAAAAGATGGAGCAAGAAGACATTGCACTGTTTTTACCTTTACTTCCTTCAGGCCTGTGACCCTGGGCTGTCTCGGACATGTGACCAGAATATCTATCTAAGTGGTCTGTGTTACCTCTTCCAGCACAATCTGAGTGGTCCTATGCTGCAGGGACGCCCTGGTTATCAGGGTAAGGAACTGGGGATGCATGGCATAAAAATACCTCCCAGTGGCTTCCCATACCTGGGACCCAGCATGGGCAGGCCAACCATCAGAGACATTTTACCGAGTCCCTTGGTGTCTGGCCTCTGCAGAATGTCTAAAGGGCAATGTAGACCTGGTGTTCCTGTTTGATGGCTCATTGAGCTTGCAGCCAGATGAATTTCAGAAAATCGTGGCGTTCATGAAGGATGTAATGAAGAAACTTAGCAACTCTTCCTACCAGGTAAATATATTTGTTAGGATTCCTGGTTGTGGCCCATAGAACTAGCTTGAGGCATAAAAGGACAATTTAGTATGAGGTGTTTCTGGAACCTAAGGGCATGGCTATCGCTGGAACTCTGGAAGGGACAAGAACCAGGGAGTAGAAAGCTTTTAGGATTTTCTCTGGTTCCCATCTTTGTTTCTTTCTGGCTTTTGCTTCCGTCTTATCTTTCTCTCTATAGAATGGTCCCTCAGCTCCTTTGGATCACATGGGCCTGTGGAAAGCTCCTAAGTTGCAGGAGGGTTTTTGTTTGTTCTCTTCCTCTCAGACAACCCCTCCCACTGCAAATCCCAAATTTCCAGTGAAGACATTCTGACTGGCATAGCCTCAGTCAAGTAGCTATTTCTGGCCCAGCCAACAGTATCCTATTGAGCAGGGTCACTCAGCAGAAATATGGCTATTGGGCACCATCTCTATTGGTGAGGTAGGTGGACCCAGAGAACAGGAGCTCAGCAGATAGCACTACATAAGGGATCAGAGGTTTATTTCACTTGATTTCTGTGTTAGATTATTTTCAAAAGAATGACTTGAGGCAGGGATATGGAGTTGGGTTGCCCAGGTCCTGGATAAGAAGTAGAGACTGGAGCAGACACGTGAGAATGGAGATATATAGCATTTCATCGCTTCCTTTTTCTAGTTTGCGGCTGTTCAGTTTTCAACAGAATGCAAAACAGAATTTAATTTCTTGGATTATGTGAAGTTGAAGAACCCAGATGCTCTGCTGGCCAACGTGGAACACATGGGAGGCTTGACCAACACCTTTCGTGCCATCAACTATGTCGTGTGAGTCCCCTTGTGCAGGATAAAGCCTGTCTAGGGGCTGTTCTGTGTGCATTAGCTTTTTCAGCTTGGTGTGCAGAACTCAACAGGTGGGCCTGGCACGGGGCAGGTTATTGTAAGAACTTAAAGGGAGCACTTTTAGTCCAGGTTCTGGGTTATAAGGAACAGAAGTTGACTTGATCCTAACTGAATCTCAAAAGGGGGTTCTTGGGAGGCTGCAGGTACAGCTCTCGGCCTCCGGGTCAGGGAGTATTGCCTGGCCTCATAAGGAACTAGAACCAGGACTTGGAAAGTGATCGTGAACCAGAGGAGAGCCACTTCTTAGATGGGGATCAGCTTGGAAGTCAGGGTATGAACAGAAATCTCAAATTGTCAGAATTCTCCTTGATCAGTTTCTTGAATTGTTCATAATATTCAATATATTCAAGGCCCATACCAGAAACTAGCATATCTCGATTTCCTGAATTTACTACAGAAATTTTTCCCCCTAGAGTTGGATCAGATTGCTGTCTTTCAATTGAGACCTTGATGAACATAGCTGGATGTGTCAAAGGACCCTATTGTATATTTTTTACAAATACATAGCTTTAAACATTAGACTAGCCATGGAAACAGAGACCAACTTGAGGATATAAGAGAATAATCTCCTATCTCATGCTTGCCCCAGGTACACACTCAAGTTGAGTAAAGTAGCAGGAAGCATCTCTAGTACACTTGTTTTTCTCATTTTCATTTCTTTGGCAAACACGCGTTGTTGGACTTGCATGAATGAAACACGCATGTGTTGCATCTCCTCAAGCCTCTGCATGAGTGTTTGCAGCTCTTTTGGGGCTCCCTTGACATGCCATGTTCCTGTTGTACTTCTCTCTGTAGACAGCTTTGGTGGGTCAAGCCAAGACCACTGAAAAAAATGCAGCCTCAGTTCCTCAACCCTAATTCCAGCCTCCAGGAGAGAAAATGATGGGCCAAGTTTGGGTTAGGTGCCCACGGGTCCACCCAGCTATGGCCTGGGGCCATTTTATGGTGTAGAGTCACATGGCACAAGCTTGGATTCTGGGGTCCCACCTCCATGGGATGGGGGCAGTTCTTAGAGAAAGGGGTCACCCCAGGATGGGAACACACCCCCAAAAGTGTCAACAGTGGAGCAAAAAGGACAGTGTGGGAATGTATTTCATAAACACTTCTTGACTATCTGGCCATATGCCAGGCAGTGTCGCAGGTCAGGAGTTGGCAATCTTTGCTGTAAAGAGCCAGACAATAAATATTTTAGGCTTTGCTGGCCTCATGTGGTACATGTTGCATATTCTTGTTTGTTCTTATATCCCTTTAAAAACAAATATAAAAACCGTTTTTAGCTCACGGACCATACAGACAAGGCTTTTGCCTGTGGGGGTCATTCGCCACGTTCTAGGTGCTGCGGCTCCAGTGGTGAATGGACCGAAGAAAAAGATCCACCCTCTTGGAGTTTAACATTCTAGTAGAGAAGGGACCTAAACAGGATAAATAAGTACATTAGGCAATGCAGTAGAAGATGTAAGTTTGATAGAGAAAAATAAAGCGATATTCTATAGGTTACACATGAGCACACACTTGTGGGAGGTGGAAACCTGGGAAGACGATTCCCAACCAAGGGAGTAGCAAGGCCCTGAAAATACTCTTGGGATATTCAAGAAGAGCCAGGACAGTGATGGGGCTGGCAAGAAGTGGGTGACGGGAAAGGAGTGGAAGATGAGGTCAGAGACACCACAGGAGCCTGGGTAAGTTGGCGCCCATGGTGAGGAGATTTTGGCTTTTCTTCTGAGTAAGCTGAGAAGTCATTGGAGGTCTTGAGCAGAGAAGTGATCACCTGATTTATGTTTTGAAAAGGATCTCTCTGGCTACAGGGTTGATATTAGACTGTTGAAGGGCAGGGGCGGAAGCAGGGAGGCCAGTGAGGCAGCTATTGAAAAATCTAGATGAGAAATGACTGGTTTAAACCTGGGTGGAAATCCATGGACAGAACCTGTGATAGGCCATGTCCATGTGGACGGAGGTTGGGGAGACGTTTTGTATCCAAGATAGAACTTGGGGTCTTAACAGCAGTTGTTTTGGTCCTGCCCATCAGAGCTCCTCCCGTCTTTGGCAGCTTCCAAGCAGTTTTCCCACCCTCCTGCACCTCCCACTGTGGCCTCTTCATGTGCCTCTCAGCTTCTGCTCTCAAGGCAGGCCATGTCATAGTCAGGCGTTATGGATGGCGGCTCTAAGATTAACTGTCCATCTCTGACTAGCTGTGGGGGTGGGGAGGTGGGAGGGAAGGATCAGATGGTTCAAATAGAGCTGTTGTCCCAGAAAAAGCTGGGGACAGTTTATGTAGCTTCAGAAGGAGACTATGGACAGGGCAGGGATTTGGAGCCCAGGAGTCACCCCTTCCCTCCTCCTCCTCCTATTTCACATGCACTGAGCACTGACTCAGGAGCCAGAGAAACAGCCGCAAATCAAACACAGTCCTTTCTTTGAGGAACTCATGGTTTGTGGGGAAATGGGCATAAATAGTGACTTCAGTTCCCTAGGAGACGCTGTAGCAGAGGTGTGCAGGCAGCCTGGGGATGGGAGGGGAAGCAGGTGCTCTAAGAGCTTGCTCTGGACGAAGGACTCACCAGTTTTCTTCAGCTGTGGAACCCACATTTTCCATGGAAATCTCACCTAGATCACCAGCATATCTGATTAAAGGGCAGTTGCCGCGTGATTGTAATGGAAGGTAGGAAGCTCAGAGCATCCCCACACGAAACCTCCCCGTCACCGCCCATGGAGTGTGGGATAATTGCCTATTGACTGCTCAGAGTTCAGCCGAAGGCCACTGGTCTAGAAGGAGAGGTGTGGTGACCAGGGCAAGGTAGGTTCAGAAGGGAACTTGGAATGTCGGCAGCAGCTGCTTGAATGTGAGAAGGGCTTTTGCATACTCAAGCAGGGCAGTGTTAACGAGAGGCAGTGGGGAGACCTCACATTGTGGGGAGTCACTCATATTTTCCCTTCGTGTATCCAGGAAGGAGGTGTTCCAGCAAGACCTGGGGGCCCGGCCAGATGCCACCAAAGTGCTTATCATCATCACTGATGGGGAAGCCAGTGACGGTGGGAACATCTATGCGACCGAAGATATTGTTCGCTACATCATTGGGGTACCGGCCCCGGGGCCCAAGCTTCTGGCTTCTCCCTCCATCTCATCTTCCCTCCTATTCCTGAACCCCACTCCTCTTTCTTCTTGGGGCCATAGTCTTGTGCAAATAGTAGCAAGTGAGTCGGCGGTTCTGGGGATGTCACCCCTTCACTCTTTTCTCCCTCACAGATTGGAAAGTATTTTAAAACCCAGAAAAGTCAAGAGACGCTCCACAAATTTGCCTCAAAACCCACAAAAGAATTTGTAAAGATTCTGGACACATTCGAGAAGCTTAAAGATCTATTCACGGAGCTGCAAAAGAAGATCTATGTCATTGAGGGTGAGTGGCATGACGCTGGAGAGTTTGGGAGGCCGTACGCGGAAATCAGCGGAGACATTAGATTAGAGACACACCGAGTCATAGTCGCGAGCACTTATTCAGTATCAGACACTGTGCTAAGAGCTGTCCTGGAAAAGAACTCAGGCAGGAACTTCAGAGAGGGCGATTCGGGAGGACCTCTCTTTCCTCTGAAATTCCCTCTTCCTCTTGAGCTTAGCTTGTTGCAGGGTGGGGCCCAGAACTGACCTCTCTCTTGCCGGTGTCAGCTGAGCCCTGTAGAACGACTAGAATGCCTTCCCCCTTCACTCCACTTCCTCATTTTCACTTATCCTAGGCTTCACATTACTTAAGATGGGCAGAGGCCAATTGCAAGGAGCCCACAAGCCCTCTTCCTTGGTCCAGAATAAGAAGGTTTTGATTGGCGTCCCCAGAGGGAGGTCTGGCTGTGGGAGGGTATTTGCCGGGTGGCCTAGTCTGCTGGAAGGTACACAGTTCCCTCAGGGAAGGCCCCTTAGCTTGGACACAGTCTTGGGGTTCAGCTCAGCACTTTGGTGACCTCTGGCAGGGCCCCCGGTCTTGCTGGAATGCCTTGGTCCTGTGTCCAGGCAGGGGAATGTGAGAGTTCAAGAGCAGGTGGTGTATGTATATTGTGGAACCAGGCAGACCTGCTCAAGTTGCGCCTCTGCCTGTGCTGGGTGCCCTCAGCCCGGTTGTTTTAATCTCTGAGGCTCCTTGTTCTCTGTCAAATGGGGATGATAATTCCAATCTCACAGGGTTGGGAGGTTTCACTGTGTTCGTTTCCTAGGGCTGATATAACAAAGTACTGAAAACCGGGTGGCTTAAAGCAACAGAAATGTATTGTCTCACAGTTCCGGAGGCCAGAACTGAGACATCAAGGGGTCAGCAGGGCCATACTCTTTCTGACGGTTCTAAAAGAGATTCCCCCCTGGCCTTTTCCAGGGAGGAATTGTTTCCTTGCAATCGCTCACTAGCGATTGGACAGCTGCTCATGGCGGCTCTTTGCAGCTCACAAAAGCTCATGCCTGCTGCCAGCCAGCCCCACTGCAGCCTATGCCGTCTCCGGCGACTCTCGGCAGCCCAGCTCCAGGTTGAGCTGTTGTTCACTATCTTAGCTGTAGAGGGCGCAGCATCACTGGCCCCCATGTGGGATCTGAACCAGGGCCCTGCTGCTCAGAGCTGGCGTCCCAAGCCAACTCCTAACCAGTGTGCCACTCAGCCCAACTTAATTACCTCTTAAAGACCCTATTTTCAAATAAGGTCATGTTCTAAGGGGCTAGGCGTTAAGACTCCAACCTACCATTTTTAGGAAATACAATTCAGTCCCTAACAATGGCTTCCCAAAATCTTGTAGGCTCTCTCTAAATTGTAGGTCTTATTATCCTCAGACCCCATCTTCTCCCTGAACTGCCCTTACTCATCCTTCAGATCTTAGTTTAGGTATCACTCTCTCCACTAAGTTCTCACTGATCTACAAGTCTGGGCTAGGTCAGGGGTCGGCAAACTTTTGAGACAGAAGAGTTGCCAGAGGTCAGCAAACTGCGGCTTGCGAGCCACATGGGGCTCTTTGGGTACGTACATGTGGCTTTGAAGTAAAATTGAAAATGAAAATAAAACTATCATAGTTTCATTTATAAAATTTTTAAAGGATATTATTCACATAATGGTGATTATGTAAAAATATATTTATGGCTCTTGGATAATTTTTAAATGTTGTGAGGGACAGGATTGGCTCTTCCAGGGGTCAGCAAACTTTTGAGATGGAACGTACCCAAAGAGCCGCACGTGGCTTGCAAGCTGCAGTTTGCCGACCCCTGGGCTAGGTGTTTCTTCCCACGTACTGCTGTCACTGCTGTGTGTTCTCTGTCATAGCCCCTCTGACGTACATTGTATGCTAATTGTCTCTTCAGTGTCTGTTTCCCACACTAAACTGTAAGGTCTATCACAGCAGGCATTGTCTGCTTTGTCACCATTTTATCCCTGGCACAATGGTGAAAAAGCAGTGAATGAAAAAATATTCATGATAATTACTGTTTCTCGAAAGCTTACATTTAACAGCACCTTATGTTCTTTCATTCACTCCTCTCAGCATCCTCGCAAGGCTGGTGGTATTGTTTTCGTTTTCATTCACTCGTGCAGCAACCATGTCCCAGGCTCTGAGAATTAGACACTCAGGGATGTTGCCAAAGTAGAGCTCATATCCAAGTAGGATCAAGACGGTAAACAAGTGAACAAACCACATAAGTAAAGATGGTGATAGCTGTTGTAAAGAAAATGAATAAATTGATGAAACAGAGTGAATTGGAGGAAGCTACTCTAGATAGGCTTTTCATGGAAGATGCCATTTTTTAGTTGAGATAAAATTCACTCTGAGATAACTTTGGAGCTGAAACATGAAAGATGAGAATGAAATAGCCATGTGAGGAATGTGGGTACAGAGCGTTCCAGTCAGAGAGAGGAGTGTGCAAAGGCCCAGACATGGGGAAGAGTTTGGCGTGGTAGGGGAACAGGGAGGTCAGAGGTAGGAGCATGGGAGTAAGGGAGAGGGGAAGTTGGAGAGGTAGGCAGGCACATTCAAGGCCCCCATAGAACTTTGAAATTTGGCCTAAAGAGCAATGGGGAGTAATGAAATGTCTTTAGGAAAAGGAAATATGTCATCTGATATGCATTTTTTTTAAAAAAAGATTATTCTGGCTTGCTCCATGGAAAAATGGCACAGAAAGAGGAGGAATGGAGGCAGAGGCTTACAGAAATTATATAAGTTGTCACATGAATCAGGGAAGAGAGAAGGATGACTTGGACCAGTGTGGTGACAAAACAGATTTTCAGATGTCCTTCGAAGGTAGAACCATCTTGATTGGGTGATGTGTTGGAGATGAAATGGGGGAAAAGGAAGAATACAGGTTTATTCCTGGGTTTTTACCATGACTCACTAGGTGGGTGTGGGTGCCATCCATTGAAGTGGGGAAGTCTGAGTAGGAACAGAAATCAAGAGCTGCTTCTTAGACTTGCTGATTGTAGCTGGATACCCACATCCGGGCTCACGGAGTGTCACTGAGACCCAGAGCATCGGCCGTATCCCAGTCTGCCTGAGATAGTCTCAAGTTCGTGCTCTTTCTACCTTGCAAATGCTGTGCTTCTCTCTAGTCCTTTTATGAATATCAATGTTTTCACTCCGCCTCAGTTCTGGGCCCGTTGATTCTCTCCCTTCTCCTTCAGGCACAAGCAAACAGGACCTGACATCCTTTGACATGGAGCTGTCATCTAGCGGGATCAGCGCTGACCTCAGCAGGGTGAGTGGGGAGCCTGAAGCAGAGGCCCAGGGGTGTTATGGGAATGTCGCTGACCCTGCTCGCTTGTGTTCCTCCCCGGGCAGGGCCGTGGCATCGTGGGGGCCGTTGGAGCCAAGGACTGGGCTGGGGGCTTTCTCGACCTGAACTCTGACCTGCAGGACGATGTGTTTGTTGGGAATGAACCACTGACACCAGAAGTGAGAGCAGGATACCTGGGTGAGTAGGCCTGTCTTACACTGAGTTCTTTGAGCCTTAGGGGCCAGAGAGTCGCTCAGACTGACTTTCAATAAATAAATAAATAAAGTAATTAAGCTGCATGAACAAACTCAGAGTTTAAATATGGTTAGAATATTCTCAACTTTCCCCTTAGTTATCCCTCACCTGTGTATGAGTCATGGATTTGTTTTCCATATTTTGAGGCCTTGATATCTTGCGACCTCGCTAACCCTGGAGAGATTGCTGCCTGCCACCCAGGGCCAGCTCCTTTCTACAGAGAGGAAACAACTCGCTTAGGAGGAGGCCTTTCATGTGCCAACCAGCCAACCCAGAGCCTGTATCCCCCACTGCCTCCTTTAACTTTCACACACCAAGCCAGTAGCCCCCTGACCAATCACCCAGGGCTAGGTCCTAGACAACCGAAGTCCATCTTGTAGCACAGAGCCTGCTGGCATCATTCAAATTGTCCAATCCTAACCCTGCCTCATCAATTCCCTCCCTCAGAAACCACAGTAGAGGCCCTGGGTCACACTCTTCCCTTGCTCCTTCTGCCTGCTTGCTAACCCTGGTGACCCCTGCTGACCCCCTGTGGGCCTGCATGGCCTGTCTACCCCTGCTTTGGGGAGCTTTGAGTAATAAGCTTCTTTCAGTGGCTGTGACCTCTCTGTGTTGTCACTTTGTCATCCTCTACCTGAAATCCTGAGTACATTTTAAAGCAACCTGCCTCGTTAGTAGGAGGAGCAGCAGCCCCTCTTCGGGGCTTCCTCCTCTTGAATTGTCCAGGAACTCCAGGCTTGGATCAGTCTTCACAGAGCCCCTGGCACAGAGGAAATGACAGCTTCTGCTGTGTCTCTCTGCCTCATGGTGGCACTGCTGCAGTCCTGTCCTGCATGGTTCTGTAACGCTTGTCCACCCAAGGTGACGGCTGTCGCAGGCTGCAGAGGGAACTGACCCTTATGCTCAGAGGCTATAGCTCTTTTAGTTCACGTTCATGTAGGTAGCCTGTCCCAAGGCACAGACTGGCTTCAAGAGCCCTGGGGTAGAACTGCTTCCAGGTTCTACCATCTCACTGACTGAGAACCACTACCCTCCACCCTGCCTCACCCATGACCTCTGCTGAGGGGTGGCCACTCCTTTTTTAAACTCTCAGAACACTCAGATCTTATGAAATTCTTTCCTTGGGAAAATTGGTGCTGTTCATCTTGCATCTTCTCTCCTAAGGGAGGCTGTCCTCAGTGATCTGTTTCTTTGTTCTTTTTTTGACTTTCCTGACTGAGCAAGTATTAAGTTCTAAGTGCATAGCACTTAACACGAGATAACATCTTGTCTCATTTTATCCTCACAACAACCCTGTGGGTAGGTATTTTTATTATTTCTGTTTTACAGATGAAGAACCTGAGCCCAGGAGAGTTTAAATAACTTACCTAAGTAGGTGGATGCCAGGTGGTCTAGCCCCCAAGTCTGTGCTAGTAACCCCTATATGTACACTGCAGTGCCCACACCACTGCCTACAAGGTGGTTTTGTCCTTCACCCTGCAAAAGAGCCAGCAATGTTTCTCACTAAAGGAGAGCTCCAATGTTTAATCTCTGGTTAAGCACTCACTTCACTACACACACGCTCACCCTCACACATGCTCACACACCACACACATATAATCTTGAGTGCCTGCTGTGCTACTGTCCTTCAGATACCAGTGGAGATATCACCAGCACAGTGGTAAACTTATATCTATGGTCTTATTTTCTCCTCAAAATCACCCGATAACGTTGGGACTACCCGCGTTTTTTCAGATGACTCAGAAGCGTACAGCAGTTGACTCAAGGTCACACAGCTGGGAAGTAGTAATTCTAGGATTCAAATCTTGTCTCCGATTTCAGAGGGCAGCTTCTTAAAACCCTACCAGACCTGAGGTCCTGAACCTAACTGTCCCCTATACCTGGGCTCCTGAGCATTAAAGAGAAAAAACCAACATGATATAGAAAAGTGTTAGTTACATGCAAACAAGTGGTTAGAATAAGATGGAACTTGGAGACATTGTAGAAAATAGGTCTACCTTTCTTTTTTTTTTTAAGATTTTTATTGGGGAATTGGGGGGATGGGAACAGCGCTGCGGAATTGGGAGAAGGGGAACAGACAAGTTGCTGTCGTTTTGTTCTTCAGTCTAGTTGTGGAGGATGTTGCTTCACTGGCCCAAGTTGGCACCATCGTTGCGCTCTTCCCGGGCGAGGCAGATCATTCGCCGGCTTCTGGACGGCCGCTCACTGCGGCTGCTGGCCGCTCACGCTGGCGGCTGGCTTGGTAGCCCATGGCAACCCACTGCCACAGGGGCTGCAGCCTACGCCATCACCGGCGACTCACTGCAGCCCAGCTCCAGGTTGAGCTGTTGTTCAGCATCTTAGCTGCAGAGGGCAATGTCACTGTCCCTCATATGTGGGATCCGAACCGGGGCCCTCTGGCATCCCAAGCCAGTTCTTAACCATCGTGCCACTCGGCTGGCCCCAGGTCTACCTTTCATCTAGCGCCAATATTCCACCTTTGTGTGCCAATCCACCCAGCAGGATGAGCCTTGTTTCACACAGAGGTACTTCTTGCAAAGTGAGCACCAGATGTTGCTCTTCACCTTCTTGCATGGATTGTCTTTGTAAGACACTCCAGGATTTTGCTTGTTGTACCTGGAGTGCTTTTCCATGCACACAACACAGATATGATTAGACGATGTCCCAGGGGGAATCTCTGGAAAATGATTGCCTGGGGTCATCCGTTGAGGGCAGGGTTCCTTTTGTGGGTGGCGGTGGGCTGATGTCCTGTATCCACCAATAAGTTGCAGGCACAGTTTCTGAATATATCTGGTGAAATAAACTGGCTTTTTTGAAGCAGCTTGCTGCTTTGAAGCATACAAGATATAAGAATTATAACTGGCCCACATAAAAAATTTTATGAAAAGCCGCCGGGGCCAGCGGTAATGACGACGAGACCGGTGAAGGCGGGTCATCTGGTCATTTTTGTCACAGCCACCCATTTATTTATTATAGTCCTTCACCAGCTGTGGCATCTGTATTTCTTGCACACATCTAGCTCTAGATCTATAAGGTTCAAGATTCTCCTCATCACTCGAGCTCTCACTGTCTGTGTCACTTGAACTGGAAATGTATTCTTGATGAAATTCTGACTCCTCAGAGTCTGAATCAGCCAAAGTATCGATCAACTGTTGGACTGTGATAAGCCTAGACCTACTTCGCTTTCCTGTTGAAGTGCTTGGTTCATCAGCCACTCGTTTCATTGTGAATTTTCAGAATTTTTTCACGTCAAACCACACAAAGTCAATTCAAACACATGGGGGCATACATTTGCAATGGCTAACCATGAGGTTTGACCACGATTGGTTGGTTATTTTTAGTTTGTGATGCATTTTTTTCACGTACTAGGCAAAGTACCGAAAATTAGGTACAGTGGTATAGCGGCAGATTCGGAAATTACCGAAAAATCGGTACAGCGGTCTGGTAGGGTTAACCCTGGTGCTTCGGCAATGTCTGTAAATGAATGGAGGGGGTTCTGCCGCTTCACACTTCCTCTCATGTGCTCTAGGGCCTCAGACCTCTGCTTTCTCACTCATCTTCAACTGCCCTAAGCAGAGACTGGGGTTAGTTGGTCGCCTTCTGAGTCAGAGCAGTTCTGCCAGGTGGCTGCTGGCTCTCGCCCAGCCCCTGGTCGCTTTCTGCAGCCTTTCCTCAGACATGTCACCAGTGCTGTTCCAGAGGGGACAGAACCTCATCTCAGGAGGTGTGAAGTGTGAAGAGACCTTCAAGGGAACATCTTTAGGCAGGAAAATCAAGTCTCCTGCTTTATCTTTAATAGTTGTACAAATTTTGCATTCTTCTTAATGTATCCCATGTTATTTGATTCTTTTTAATAAAGTGTGGTCTCCCTTACCGACTCCCAGGAGAATCGGGCCTCAGGAAGAGGTGGCATGTCTGCCCTCGGGCATGTGGCTGCTTTCCCCAGCGTGTGTGTCCACAGTTTGGGAAACGCAGCCTCAGACCAAGACAGCAGGACCTGTGCTGCTCCGAGCACATGGCTGCTCTTAGAAGGTCTTCTGGCTGTTGCAGTGTATCTTTGTGACTAACCAGTTTCCCACAGTCTCTGTCCCTTTTCCCCTGGGTGTTACCCTCTTCCAGCATCATTGTTTCTAACTCCAGCCCCCACCCCTCTCCTCAGGGTACTCGCTGGCCTGGCTGCCCTCCCGAGAGCTCATGTTGCTGCTGGCAGCTGGAGCCCCCCGGTACCAGCATGTGGGGCGGGTGCTGTTGTTTCAGGAGACAGACAAAAGGCAATGGAGCCAGATCCAGAAAATAGATGGGACCCAGGTGAGTAAGGCGCATGGCGTCCGCAGGTAACGGGCTGGGTGACACTGGGCAGGCCTCCCTCTGCCTTCTGCATCCACTTCCTGTGTGGCAGGCTCTTTTGTTCCCCACATAGCCCTCTGAGGTAAGCTTGGTCATCTCTTCTGCCGGTTCAAGAAACTGAACTTCAAAGAACCTAATGTGTCTTAATTCCTTTAGGCTCTAAGTGGGATCCCGTGTTTGAACTTCTGTTTGAGGCACTGGGAGCGGTTGAGGGGCTCACGGGCTCCCCTCAAACGTCTCCCTCACCCTGCAGATCGGCTCTTACTTTGGCGGTGCGTTGTGTGGCATTGACATGGACCAAGATGGGGAGACAGAGCTGCTGCTGATTGGAGCCCCCCTGTTCTATGGGGGACAGAGAGGAGGCCGGGTGTCTATCTACCAGAAAAAACAGGTAGGTAGCAGGGCACTGAGCTGGGGAGGTGTGGGGCAGAGATGTCCAGGCCTGCTCAGGTCCTGCTTGTTCCGGAAGACTTTCCCAGTCTGATCACGTGTTCATCAGACCTTTAGAACAACAGACAAATGATAGCTCATACTCACTGGTGGGAACTGTAAGGCCCAGTGCCAAACCTTCTATATCAATGAACCCTCATTACATTTCAGTCACCCAACAAGGTGCTCTGAGCTTTACCTGACAAACAGTACTGCAGCTCAGCAGGGCTGGGGAACTTTCCAAAGCCACCAGGTCATACAGATGACAAGAGGTAGGGCTGGGGCTTGCAGTCAGGTTGGTCTGATGGCATTCTTCTAATTCTGTACGGGACCATAGCTGATGTTTCTTTTTTTTTTTTTTTAAAGATTTTTATTGGGGAATTGGGGGATGGGAACAGCGCTGGGGAATTCGGGGAAGGGGAACAGACAAGCTGCTGTCCTTTTGTTCTTCAGTCTAGTTGTGGAGGACGTCGCTTCACTGGCCCATGTTGGTATTATCATTGCTCTCTTCCCGGGCGAGGCAGATCAGTTGCGGGCTTCTGGACAGCCGCTCACGGCGACTGCTGGCTGCTCACACTGGCTGCTGGCTACACACAGTAGCCCTTGGCAACCCACTGCAGCAGGGGCTGCAGCCTACGCCATCACCAGCGACTCACGGCAGCCCAGCTCTAGGTTGAGCTGTTGTTCAGCAACTTAGCTGTAGAGGGCAGTGTCACTGGCCCTCATATGTGGGATCCAAACCAGTGCCCTCTGGCGTCCCAAGCCAGCTCTTAACCAACGTGCCACTCGGCCGGCCGCGCTGACATTTCTTTAGTGTTCTATACACACACACACACACACACACACACACACACACACACACACACACGAGGCCTCGCCCTGTGAAAGCTTGCCGAATGACTGAGGTGGCACCTGTCATCTTGCTCCTTCCCAGCTGGGGTTCGAAATGGTCACAGACCTGCAGGGGAATGCTGGCTACCCCCTTGGGCAGTTTGGAGCAGCCATCGCAGCCCTGGCAGACCTCAATGGGGATAGGCTGATGGACGTGGCTGTGGGAGCCCCTCTAGAAGAGAGGGGGGCTATGTACATCTTCAATGGGCAGCCTGGCGGGTTGAACCCCCGGCCCAGTCAGGTGAGGTACCCTGCCTGCCAATTAAAGCCCCTTCCCAGGGGCCTGGGAGCCTCAGCCCAGGCCCCATTCCCTAGCCTGACCCTTCCCACCCTCCAGCCGGTCGTCTTCCTCGCTTAGCATGAATTTCTCTCTTGGTCTCAGCGGATAGAAGGGAGCCAGGTGTCCCCAGGAATTCGATGGTTTGGACGCTCCATCCATGGAGTGAAGGACCTTGGAGGGGATGGCTTGGCAGATGTGGCTGTTGGGGCCGAGGGTCAGGTGATTGTGCTGAGGTAAGAGGGGATGCCCAAGTCCCAGCTAGTGGTCATTTCAGCTCTCGTTTTTGCTGTGTGCAGGCCTTGTGCTCACGGCTCACTGACCTTCTCTCGTTTGGTCTTCTGTCCAACCCTGTGAGAGAGGGTCTTTTTTTATACAGGCTTCATCTTACCCCAGGTTACACAGCAGCCATTTCAGTGATAGACTGGGACTGGAACCCAGGCCTGTCTGACCCCCTAGAGATGCAACATCATGTGATGGCTTTGGAACCTAGTGACCTGGATTCAAGCTCAGTCCCTTAGTTTCTCAGGACCCTCAGTTTCCTCACCTTTGAAATGGTGATGACATCTCCCACCTTTACCCACTTCTTAGAGTTATTGGAGGCATCATGTAACGTCATATAGTGACTAGATATTGACGGAACCCCTACTATGTCTTAAATCCTGATGTGTGGGGAAACATACAACAAAAACTGAAAATAAAGCTATAATCCCAATTATGATACATGCTATGAGGGAAATGAAGGGGGTGCTGTGAGAGAGAATAGTGGGGAGACCTACTATAGATTAGGTGGCCATCAAAGACCTCTGTGGGGTGGTGATATTTGGGCTGGGACTTGAAAGATGAGAAAGCCAGGTTTACGTAAGGCTGGGGTGGGAGTTTTCTGTGTCGATAAGACCAGGATGCACCAAGGCCGTAAGGCAGGGAAAGTGTGACATGGCTGGAACATGATCAGCCAAGGAAGAGTGTGGTAGGACGTAGGACTGGGGAGGCAGGCCAGGTGGCATGGTTGGTGAAAAGTATGCATTTCATGGGAATATTATGTGGCATCAGCAAAGGGTATAAGCAAGGAAGTAGCTCGGTAGGATCCCTCTTTAAAAGCTCATTCTTCTGCATAGTAAATGGGCCAGCAGGCTGCTAGAATGGACCCCAGGGGCCCTACGGAATTGTCATTATGACTCTCTCTGTGAGGAGACTGTGCTACTGAGATCTGCCTTAGGGACGGAGAATCCCTCTGGACTCTGATGGCTGGAGCTCCAGGTCTGACCGGGCACCGCAAGGGAGAGCGTGGATTGTTTTCTGCCCTGCAGCTCCCGGCCCGTGGTGGACATTGTCACTCAGATATCCTTCTCCCCGGCTGAGATCCCCGTGCATGAAGTAGAATGCTCCCACTCAGCCAGCATCCAGAAGAAGGAAGGCGTCAACATCACGGTCTGTTTCCAGGTCAAGCCTCTCCTCCCCCAGTTCCAAGGTCAGTGCTGTCTTGCCGCTGCCCAGAGCAGCTGTCCGCTCCGAATCCAAACAAAGGGCCCGTGACCCTGCCACCATTCAACTCCTGCCTCTCCCCCCTTCCCAGGGCCCCTGGTTGCCAACCTCACCTACACACTGCAGCTGGATGGCCATCGGTCCAGAAGCCGGGGGTTGTTTCCAGGAGGGAGACCTGAACTCGGCGGCCACACAGCTGTCACCCCAGTCAGGTCCTGCACTGAGTTCTGGTTCCACTTCCCGGTAAGGGACCCAGCAAGGCCACTCCAGGAATCAAAGGGATGGCTGAGCTGACAACGATGAGAGACAGCTGGGTGTGAGGTTTAGTGAGCTGTGGCTCACAGCCGAGTTGCAAGTCCCGTTGTCTTTCTACTGCCATTATAGCCAGCAGTTATAACCACTACTGTACAATAGTGGTTATAACACTGTTAGCATATTTCCTTCTGGTCCTTAATACACAGAGGGTGCCAAAAAAAGGTATATACATTTTAAGAAAGAAAAATACTGTATTAAAATTAGGCTGATGGGTACCACTTTGAGTACTTCTTGTAATGGCAGAAGTCAAACATGACTCGTATTCATCTTTTGTTATCAGTATATATTGAGTATTACAATTTTAATAGATTTTTCCTTTCTTACATTTTTTTTGGCACCCTCTGTACATATATATAGGCATTTTTCATGTGATTATGCCTGTAAAGTACTTGCTGTTTTTTCCGACTCTTTCATACATCATATATCAATGTTGCTACCCAGCTTTCATAATTGTGAGGCTGCCGAATATTCAGTCATGGTTTGTATCATTTGCAGGTGCACATGGTCATGTATTATTCACATCCATCCAAAGAAAGTTTTTTTTTTAATATTGGTTTAAACCACTGCTAAAACACCCAAATTTGGTTTGCTCCTCGCGGGCCTGTGTAAAATAGGATTGACCTTCAATTATCCTGGTCTCTTGAATGTTTCATAAGAGACTCGGCATGCGATGGGTATATAAAATCTTGAAGTTACTTTCACCATTTTTATTATGGGAAATTTCAGACCTACAAAAGAAGAAATAGTTGAATGAACCCCCAAATACCCATCTCCCAGTTTCCACAATTATCCACTCAATTTTAGTTCATTCATACCTCAGTTCAGGGCCCTTCTCCTCCCTTCACCCTGTCCCACTTTGACACTTGGGAATTTTAAACATAAATTTGCCAGAGAAGAGACACTGACATGATGGGAAGACTTCAGACTTGGGAGTTAGACATGTTTGGGTTCACTCCCTAGTTCTAGTCCTTAAAAAAAAAAAGTGTCACCTTTTTAGACCTTATTTTCTTCCTCTTTAATGTGGAAATAACAACATTCAAGTTGGTAGAAACTTGACGTGAATACAACCCAAGGTTCCCACAAAGCACTGGTGATAACACAAAAGATGAAGACCCACCCTGTTCTCAAGGAACCAGGACATTCTAGAAGGGGCTTTCCTTGTGCAGATTTGGCTCATAGTTGCCTAGAGCCATTTGACAAAGATTTGGGGACTTCTGTCAGGACTCGGTGGGAAAACGGGCCATGGGAGGTGGGGGGTTAGTGGTGTCTGCTGTGGGCTTGAGGCTGAGGATCGACACCTGTGCTAAGAAGCAGCCCTGATATGTAGCAAATGCGTTTCTGCTGCTGGTGAGAAAGACAACTCACTACTAGAATTCCATCATTGTAAAACATGGACCAGGTATGCATGTAACTGGACATGTGGTCAAGGTTAAACTCATGACATAGGGTGTCTTCTTACCACCCTCAGGTGTGCATTCAAGACCTCATCTCTCCCATCAATGTCTCCCTAAATTACTCTTTCTTGGAGGAAGAAGGAACACCAGGGGACCAAAGGATGGTAAGGAGAGATGAGCTGGGGCAAATGAGCGGAAAGAGAGGAGGAGAAATTCCATTGAGCCAGACTGTGTTCAAAGGGGTCTTTGGGCTAAAGCCATAGAAAGCAAATATGGCTTCCTTAAGCAGGAAAGGAATTTATGGGAGTTTGTGTTTAAGAAAAATTTGAGGAAGCAAGGCTGGGAACCAGGAGGGAGGCCCTTGGGCCCCTCTGGGGAAGGAGTGAGGGATGGACTCTTCAGGGCACGTGGCCCCGTGGGTGAACCTGCTGTGTATTCCTGCTGAATATTAGCTTCACCTCCTTACCAGACCCCTCACCTGCTCAGGATGCAAATACCAGGGAGACAACCCCAGAAGTCCTGGGACCGCCCCTCATTTGTGGAGACAGGGCACCCTGATGAGCGTTCTTGCCCTGGTGTATCCAGCTGAGATAAGGGAGCTCCCTCAAAGCCAAATTGGGATGCTATTATTACACAAAGAGAGGGGAACCAGGATCTACCCTGCTCTGTCAGACCACACATTCCCCACTCTCTGCCCAAAGCCTGAGTTCCTTTTCTGAAACCCTTGACGCTCAGCTGGTGGTTTGACTTCTGTCTGAAGGCAGCAGGTCTGGTGGGGGGATGAGTCCCGATGCTGGGGTACTCTTTCTTGTGGTCTCTGGCAGCACGC
This sequence comes from Hipposideros armiger, assembly GCF_001890085.2. NCBI lineage: Eukaryota > Metazoa > Chordata > Mammalia > Chiroptera > Hipposideridae > Hipposideros > Hipposideros armiger. The sequence continues at coordinate 598,394 of NW_017732149.1, read as the reverse complement.
AGTGAGCGCTCTCCACCCAGCGCATGCTCAGTCCCTGAGGTTTGCAGATGGATGGTGCGAAAAGCAAAGCCCCTGCTCACCAGGTGCTCATCAGGCAGCTCAGGAGAGCTGACTGAGCAGCTGCCTGAGCTGAGCCCTATTCCAGGCACCAGCTCCACTGGAGTAAATAAACATGGTTCCTACTCACAGACACGTAAATAGACAATTTCAATGTGCTGTGACACAGCTATGAGAGAGTCAGATCCAGATACGTTGTCTGGGGGACAAGGAAAGCTTTCCCACAAGAGGTGACCCTGAAAGTCCCCAGGTGAAGACGGAGAGGGCACTGCATTCAGGAACAAAGTGCAGTGTGTGCACCAGGCATGATTATACCAGAGGTGGGAGGATGGAAGCGCAAAGCAGGAGAGTGGATAGGGGGAGGATAGGAGTCCCTTTCCTTTAAGAATGGTCCTGAAAACCCACATGGTACTTTCACCTGTGTCTCACTGGGCGGAACCTAGTCACGTGGTCACTCCTAATTACAAGAGAACCCGAGAAACTTAGTCTCCTGTCCACGTGGCCATGTCACCAGATGAAAAAATGGAGGCTGTATATTAAAGGCAGACGGTGAAGAAGGATACATGGGGACAACCAGCAGTCTGCCATCGGGACTCATTTTACAAAAGCCAAACTGCGTGCTGTGGGAACTCGGTACAAAAAGACACCTGAAATCACGGTTGTCACAAAAGGCTCCTGGGGGAAGTGTCATTGGCGCTGGGTCTTGCAGAATGAGTAGACTTTGGGGAGGTGGAGACAGCGGAGGCATAAGGGAGCAGCATGAGGAAAGGTTTGGTCAAGGGGAATGGGAGCTTTGGGCAGGAGGACACATGAGCAGGACAGAGGCCCTGGATGCCAGGTCCGGGACTGATTGGGGCTTAGTGGGTGGTGAGAATCTGTATGAAGGTTGAGGTTGGGTGCAAGCAGTCAGCAGAGGCGGCCAGGATCCCCAACCCTCAAGGAAGACTCTAGAAGCTGCTTGGCAGGTGATCTGGAAGCAGAGGAGGCTAGAATCTCTCTAGAACATAACAACTGATAACCCATAAAATACTCCTATGACCCCATATGCTCAGGATAAAGGCCCAGGTCCCTAATCTGAACACTGCTTCTCTCTCCTGCCCTCCTGACACACGGCACTCCAGCCCATCTGACCACCTTCCTGCTCTTTGCGCCAACACAATCTCTCTTGCCTCCAGCCTTTGTGTGGACTGTTCCTTCTTCCTACCTGTCTGCTCTCTTTATTTGGCTCCCTCCTGCTCATCTTTCAGGTTTCAGCTGAGATGCCCTTCCTTTAGGAATCCTCCCTGATCCCCAAGTATGGGATAGGATATCTTCTTCAGGCTAAAGATACCCTGTGCTGGTCCCATCACAACCCTTGAAGATACTGGGTTGTTTCTGCCACTGGATTGGGGGTGGGGCACTGGGTATGTTTTGTTGTTGTTGCAAATCCAGTGCCCAGCATGGGGCCTAGCCCAGAGCAGAAGCTCTGGAAATGGTGAAAGAGCTGCCCTTGATCTGATGAAAGACTGAGAGTTGTTCTGGTGTGTGTGGGGGGATGGACTTCACAGAGAACCCAGGCAGGTGAGCCCAGAGGTTTCCCAGCAGGCTCTCCTGCCAGGCGTAGGGTGGGGGGATGGGCTAGGAGGAACTGGGAGCTGCTCTGTTAAGGCCCAGCTCTCCTATCCAGGAGAGGGCACAGACCCCTGGTTTATCAGCCTCTCTCTGAGAGCTGCGACCAAAGGTGGACTGAACAGTGGCTGAGTCAGGAGTGGAGGGCCTGGAAGGGACACACCGCAGCTGGCCCAGCTGAGTCCCAAGCCCTGAGCTCCTCCAGCCCTCCTCTTTGAGTTCTGCTGACTCAGCTAACCTGGCCTGTCTCCCGCCCCTCCGTGCTCAGCAGGTCAAGAACGTAAAGCCCATCCTGAGACCCTCGCCACACTCTGAGACCAAGGAGGTAAGAGAGGCAGACAGTCCAGGGTTGGGCCCTCCTGGGTCCGGGGGCCTGAGCCTCCCAGTTCCTTTTTTTTTTTTTGCCTTCAGATCCCTTTTGAGAAGAACTGTGGAGAAGACAAGAAATGTGAGGCAAACCTGGCACTGTCCTTCACCCCTGCAAGGTCTGTAAGGCTCCCCCACTCCCACCCCGCTCTGCTCAGAAGACCCCTGTCGGAGCTAAATGTGTTCCCAGAGCCTTCGTTTCCTTCTCTGAGAAATGCAAGACCCTTGTGGCACTCCTGTCAGGATGAGAGAAGTTCAGGACACTGAGAGCCTGTGCATAGCTTATTTTCGTGTATTTAGCTTTTCTGGCCTCTGTTCTGGAAGCCTTCACCTCTGGCCCCCCGTAACTTTTCCCTGATCTTGCCCTCCAGATCCAGGGTCCTGCGTCTGACCCCCTCTGCCAGCCTCTCCGTGGAGCTAACACTGAATAACTTGGAAGAAGACGCTTACTGGGTCCGGCTCCGCCTGAGCTTCCCCCGGGGACTGTCCTTCCGCAAAGTGGAGATGCTCAAGGTGAACAAGAAGGTGGATGCCCACATCCGGGCGCTCGCCCCCTGCAGCTTCTGTCCCCCTGGGAGCCTCAGGTAGCCAGGACAGCCTGCAGATGTGGGCAGCAGCTGGTACGCAGAGGTCTTAGGGCCACCTCGGGACTTGCAGCCTGGTGGCCACCCTTGAGTTTTATGACCTGAGATACAAGTTGCACCCTCTGGGGAGGCCTCAGATCCCCTGACCCAAAAGTAAGGCTGGGGATACCGCAGGGTTAGTGAGAGGCTCTCATGAAATGGAGAGTGTGGACAGAGGCTCTGGGGCCTGGTGGCTGGCAAGATGGCACAGGTTTAATGAGATGGAGCTGCCTCACTCCTAACAATGACCAATGTGGTTTTCAACCCAGGGCTGGCCTGGGTTGTTTTAAGTACAACTTTTATTTTTTTAAATTATTACAAACGCACAATATATGATCCCCACAGAAACCTGGAGATTACAGAGAAGTTTCCAGAAGGGAATCACCCAGATTTCTCCAACTCAGCAGTGACCACTTTTAATATTTTGGTGTTGATCCTTCTGTTGATACTGACGAATTCCATCATTTACTCATTTGTTCTATAGTTGTTTTAAGTAACTGGTGTTTTGCTCTCCATGTCATTTTTTTTCCCCTCCATGTTTTTAAAAATGTTTTTACTGGGGTAAAACGTATGTCCTATAAAATTTGCCATTTTTAACTGTACAATTCTGAGGCATTAAGTCCATTCCTGATGTTGGGCAACCACTGCCACTATCTATTTGCAGAGCTTTATCATCATCTCAAACAGAAGTGCTATACTAGCAATCACTTCTCATCCCCCAACCCGCCTGTGACAACCACTAATCTGCTTTCCATTTCTATGAATTGGCCTGTTCTGGAGATTTCATGAGCAGAATCATGTTATTCGTCCTTTTGTGTCTGTCTGACATTGCATGTTTTTGAGGTTCATCCATGTGATAGCATGTATGAATTTCATTCCCTGTTAAGGCTAAGGATTATCTCATTGTATGGATGGACCACATTTGAATTATCTATCTATCTGCCTGTGGACACTGGAATTATTCTTATACAGCAATATTAAATGCTTCCTTCAGGGGCATCTCATAAAGTGATTAAGAACCTGCAACCTGAAATCAAACAGACCTGTGTTCAAGCTCCTACCAGATCCCAGCCAGATTACCCAGCTGTGAGATCTTGGGGAAGTCACTTTACTTCCCAGAGGCCCCTCTTTCTTTACCTGATTCCTTTCCCAATCTGAGGGTGAAATCTCCCACAGATTGTGATGAGGATGAAAGGTTTTATACCACTTGGCCCAGGTTCAAGCTCTTTGGAAAAATGGTTGCTGAGTGTGCAGCTATAGCAGCATTTTGAGGATCTCACACTATCCTCCCTGTGATTGTATCAGTTACTGAACTGTTGCTAGCTCTCTAAACTGCTTGATCACGTCCAGTTTTTCACTATTATAAATAGTGTGGCAGTGAGTGTCTTGATCTCACACCTCTGGCTGGGCCCCTGACCTAGAATGTGCTCTGAAAGGGACAGAGCTGGAGGACGTGGGCCCTGAGGGTTGGTGGCCTCTGGGGAACCCTTAGCCTCCCGCTAACAGGCTGTTCTCTCTTCTCACCCCCAGCCTCACAGCCAGATACCTGTGAGTTGTGAGGAGATTGCTGATGAGGCTGAGCTTCTGATGAAGAGCCTGTCTTGCAACGTGAGCTCTCCCATCTTTAAAGCAGGCAGCTTGGTGAGTGCCTCAAGGCCCTAGGAGCCAAGCAGCCAGGGGCTTTGAGCTGGGGGAGGGGGCAGGGATCTCCTGGCCCCCTCCCTCAAAGGGAGCATGTGCAGAGGTGATTTGCATCAAGTTGGAGAGCCTGGACTTTGGAATCAGACAAACCGGGGCTTGGGTTATTCGTTTGGTCACTTCACACATGACTTAAACATTTGGAAGCCAAGTGTTCCCTTCTGTATGATGGGGGTGAAACACCTAGCCCAGCGCTTGAGGTTCAGGGAGCCTCGCTAAGTGGTCACTGAAGTTATGGCGCCTGGGTGTGGAGGCTGTGAGGGGCCAAGGCCGCCTACCCCGAGGCCCAGGCCCCTCACTCCTTCATCCCCCCTCCTCCTGCCAGGTTGTTATCCAGGTCATGTTTCACACGCTGCTGGACAGCTCCTGGGAGGACTTTGTGAAGCTGCAGGCCAATGTGAGCTGGTGAGCCGGCCCCCCACCCCACCCCCACCAGCACCCCTGCCCTGCTCACAGATTATCCCCCATTCCTGGCCAAGCCCTTCCTTAACGCTGCCCTCCCCCATGTCCCCAATGCAGTGACAATGAGGACTCAGGCCTCCTGGAAGACAACTCAGACACCACCAGCATTCCAGTACTGTACCCCATCAAAATCCTCACCGAGGAGTGAGTCCCTCTCCTGCCACCCTGGAGGCCCCACCTGCATCCCAGGGCTCTCCCTCAGAACCCCTCCCTTCTGTACCCCAGGGGTGATTAGAACAGACTCCTACTCCAACCCCAGCACTTCTCAACACTCAAAAGAGCAAAGGCCTCTAAGAGGGCTGAGTCAAATCAGCCAATGGAAGAAAAAGCACATTGAATGCTGACCTCATGTCAGACTCTGTGCCAGCTGCACTGCCCAGCTCATGCCTTTCCTGGAGCCTTCAGGCTGGGGAGGCAGCTGTGCCTCTCACCATTTTACTAGTAGACAAACGGAGGCACCAAGAAGGAAGGAACTTGCCCAGAGTCACGGAGCTAGGAAGTGTTGACCCCTGGATCTGAACTTACGTCTGTCTCCCCAGCCCCACCAAGTTCTTTACTATTTTCAGCTGTGCTAGTTTCCCTCCCTTCCTGGGGCCAGCGCTGCTAGTAGAGGTGGGAGAAAGGTTTTCACAATGGCCCTTGCCCACAGACAGCTGATGTCAGTCAGGTGCGAAAGGCCAAACTCACACACACACAGAATCAGTGAGTGTCAGAATGTTGGGGCAGGAAGGACCCACACAGAGAGATCAGTAGTTGGATTTTCTCATTTACAGAAAAGTAGTTTAAGCCAGAAAAAGTGGAGTGGCTTCTTCAGTTGGCTCAGTGAGATAAGAACAGGGCCAGTGTCTGAACCAGGGTCTCTGGTGCTTTGGAACATGATTGCCAAACACTGATTCTGCCTGAAGTGGGATATGAAATGAGAGCCAGGAAAGATGATGGGGGTTGGAGGAGCGATGGAAGGGGTCATTGAGAAGTTGAACCGGGTTCCGGAGAATGAGGGTAAGGGAGAGAAGAGGGAGGACATTCTCACCAGAGAGAAGAGCACCAGCTACATCGTCGTTGTGGAGGCAGCAATCGGTAGGGCAGAACTGGGAGCAGGGTGTGGGCAGCTCAGGAGGTGGCAGGCCTGTGCCAGGACAGCAGGCAGGCAGATCCCACCCTGTGGGCATCTGGGAGCTTTGATGGATTCTGCACAGGGGAGTGGCAGGATCAAAGAGTGACATGAGGAAAGCCAAAGGGAAAAGGGGGTGAGAGAAGGAGTTATAGGCTGGTGCAGTTACCTAGGAGACAAGCCGTGGGGCCCGGGTGCAGTGGAGACGCTGGTAAGATTGTGTGTAGTGGGCAGAACCTGGCTCCAAAGTCCCATGCCCCCGGTTTCCAGTCCTGGCCTTCCACGCAAAAAGCTGACCCTCTCTACGGGCCTTAGTTTCCCCAAGGGAAACAGGGAGTCGTGAGAGCTCACATGAGGTCATGTGGGGCGGGGCAGGGGGGGACGGCTGGCTCTCCAGGCCCCGCCTTCCTGCAGACTGGGTCACGGTCTTCTCCACCTTCTACCTCTGCTCTCTCCACAGCCAAGAAAACTCCACTCTCTACATCAGTCTGACCTCCAAGGGACCCAAGGTCCACTATGTCAACCACATCTACCAGGTATGACCCTCAGCGCGAAAAGGTCTCTAGAGGTCACGCGTTCATTCAGCCCGATCCTGGGGACCAATCAAACGCCGTACCGTCCTCTGAGTCCCGCCCTCCATCTGGTTTCACACCCCTTTCCGTATTCTTTCACGGCCTCCACTGAAGTGTGTCTGGAGGCAGCACATTTTCACTCACTGCTTTCAGCCGCTGGATAAACTGTGTTACAGACCTTGAGAACCAGAGGCCTCTGAGAGAGAACCTAGTTTTTATTCCAACATTTAATGAGCCGCTGTTCTACTTAAGGTACTTTGCCAGGTGCTGGGGCGGCCCTAGGTAAAACAAGGCCCCTGACCACTCACCAATCCCAGGTTCCGTGCCTGGTGCTGTACGTGTACAGCCCCCTGTAATTCTCACCCCAGCCTGCGAGAGCCCTGTAAGATAGGCATCGTTTCCCATTTTACAGGGGGAGAGTCTGGGCGTAGACGGGTCGGGTAACCCGCCCAGGTTACACAGCTAATGAGGGACAGGTCCGATTCGAGCGCTTATGTGAACCGAGATGCGTTAGGGACCTGTCATTCCTCCCGCAATAAGCTCAGTGCTGTAACGGCAGCCTTCACTATGGGAACTCAGGAGAGGGAAGTCGCCTCTGAGTCTAAAGCATGATAGGTCGAAGGCTTTGTTAGAGCAGGTTCATTTTACCGTAAAAGAAACTGAGGCCTCAAAGAGAAAGTGCCTCAGCCAGTCACACTAGAGTCAGGGCACTCTGGGAAAGACGCCCAGCAGTAGGGGATCCCGAGCCAGGTAGCCCCTTCAGAACAGAGACTAGCGCTATCTCCCTGGAAACTGACAGGATGGGGCGTGGTCTTGGGAAAGATGACACGCCCACCTAAACTGAAGTAGGATGTTTGGAAGAACCAGTGGTGTTGGCTTCCCATGCTGTTCGCTGGGACAGCTCTGGGTTCCTGGGGGGAGGTTTGGAACAAGAATTTCACAGGTGGCCTTGAGGTTCAGTGGGTTTCTTCCTCCCTGCAGAGTGCCTGGGGAAGGGAGGTTGGTAGAAGGGGGAGGTGGGTGTTGTGCTGCGGCCCTGCGATCCCCCAGCTATTAGGGAGCCTTCTGACATTCCTGCTTCAGCCCAGAACCAGTTCAAACCCCTTGATCTTCCTCCATCCCTGAGAAGTGTCATCTGGTCTGGATGCCGCCATCCATCTCACCCCCGCTCCAGCATCTGAAGCCAAGCATTTGGCTCCCCACTGCCTGACACTCTGCCAGCTGCTGGCATCCACTACTTTTATCTCTCTATAGATTTACCTGTTCTGAACATTACGTATAAATGAAATCATACACTATGTGGCCTTTTGTGCCTGGTTTCTTTCACTTAGCATAGTCTTTTCTCTTCTTTTAAAATTTATTGGGGTGACCATGGTGAAGCATAGTCTTTTCAAGATTCATCCATATTGTGGCACGTGTCAGTATTCCATTCTTTTTTTTAAAAAAGATTTTTATTGGGGAATTGGGAAAAAAGATTTTTATTGGGGAATTGGGGGAAGGGGAACAGACAAGTTGCTATCCTTTTGTTCTTCAGTCTAGTTGTGGAGGACGTTGTTTCACTGGTCCAAGCTGGCACCATCATTGCGCTCTTCCTGGGTGAGGCAGATCAGTCGCCGGCTTCTGGACGGCTGCTCACAGCGGCTGCTGGCCGCTCACGCTGGCTGCTGGCCGCTCACGCTGGCTGCTGGCTACACACGGTAGCCCATGGCAACCCACCTACCTGTCGCTGGCGACTCATGGCAGCCCAGCTCCAGGTTGAGCTGTTGTTCAGCATCTTAGCTGTGGAGGGCAGTGTCACTGGCCCTCATATGTGGGATCCGAACTGGGGTCCTCTGGCATCCCAAGCCAGCTCTTAACCAACGTGCCACTTGGCCGGCCCTCCATTCATTTTTATTGCCAAATAATATTCCATTGTGGGCGAGTTCACATTTGGTGTCTGCATTCATCAGGTCGTGGACATTTGGGCTGTTTCCACTTTCTGGCTGTGATGGATCATGCCACTTACACATCCCTGTACACGTTTTCAGGTGGACAGGTGTTTCATTTCTCTTAGATACATAACTAGGATTCCTATTGCTCCTCTTGCATCTTGGGTCTCAACATATTCTAACCAAACTTAGTATCTTTTCCTAAGCCAGCATCCACTCTGGCTCACTTAGAATCCTTTAAAAGGACTTTTTCCTCAAGCAAAATTTCCAAGTCTGGGTGAATTTTTCTTTCCACTGTGCCAGGACCCACTGCCTCCTCACGTTCTGTTGTCTGTATCCTCTTCTCACTACTGCCCAGACTCAGTTCCTTGTCTTCTTGCATCTGGGCTACTGGCACTGGCTCCCAACTTGGCTTTGATCTGCCTCTCCCAGCTTCTTTCCATTCCATGCCTGCAGTGGATGGGTCCCCTGGAGCCACCTCGTCCTCTGCTGCCTTCCGTGACTCCCATCACCTGGCCGATGGCCCCCTGACTTCTTGCCCTCAGGCCTCTGCACCCCATGTCTCCTTTCTAGACTTTCCTCCTATCTGTCCTTCCAGGCGCCCTACCATCACTCACCTGGTTCTGTCCTAAGTCCCTGCACTTCCTTTTTCTGGATGCCTCCTCCATCTGTTAATTTTCTGCCTATCTTCCAGTGAAATTCAAATGCTGCCTCTGACATGAGAACTAAAAGTTTAATTTAACTGACATTTTTTTAAATGTCTATAAATGTTTACTGAATGAATAAATGATGGAACCCCTGGAATTTGATATGTATTTCCTGGCTTGACCTCCCTGAGACTTTCATGGGTGTCACTTGTTTACACATTTCTGGGTCTTCCAACCCTAGCACAGAGAGCTCTTTTGTCTAAATGATATTCAGGAAATATTAATTGAATGCACTTGCCACAACGAGTCTCCCAGCCTGCATGTTGCAAATACATTTTGCATCTATCCTTGTTAAATACTATTTGTTCGTTTACTCATTCAAAAACCTGCCCTTCTTGAGGGCTGTCACATGTGAGCAGCTGTGTAGAGCAAGTGAAATAAATCACAGCTCCTGCTCGCACGAAGCCTACAGTCGAGGGGAGACCCACACAGCAGGTACTTTCTGTCCTTCCGGGGTGCAGAATGCTGTGGGAACACAGGAGGGGAGCAGCCCTGTCCTTGGGGCTTCAGCCAGACTCTCAGCGTGGTACCTGAGTGGTACTTGGTAGGATGTGTGAGGGTTTGCCTCGCGGAGAAAGAGAAGTTCCTATAACCCACCCTGACCTGAGGACCACCGCCCACTGCCTGAAGTGTGGGCCCTTGGGCCTCGGCCAGTGACGATTGTTCTCTGTACCAGGTGAGGATTCAGCCGTTTGCCCATGACCGCCATGTGCCCGCCCTGGAGGCCTTGATTAGGGTGCCACCACCATATCACAATGAGAGGCCCATCACCCACACGTGGAATGTGCAGATGGTGAGTACTGCCCAGAGCAGGGAAGGATGCCAGGTCTGTGAGTGGGAATGAGTTCATATAGGGGAAAGGAGTGGGGACGGATGAACCCCGTCACGCTCAGCGATGTCTGAATCCGCTGGGGGGGCCAGTCAGGGAGGATGTGGATGCCAAGGTCATTTCTGGGGGGTGAGGAGCAAGGCCAGATTCTGGCCTTAAGGGGCTAGTATCCTCTCTCAGCTCTGGACTTACTGAAGATCCCTCCCCATCATTCCTAGGATCCTCCTGTCCCCTGCCACTTTGAGAATCTGGAGAGGCCACCCAGTGTGGCTGAGGTATGGACGCTGAGCTAAGAGACTGGGGTGGGGGCTGTGCAGGCTGCAGGTCGGTAGGAGGCCTCCCTGACTCCCGCTGCTCCTGTCCCCAGCAGCCTTGTGTGCCGGGAGGCCAGTTCCGCTGCCCCATCATTTTCAAGCAACAGGACATCTTCGTCCAAGTGATGGGAACTGTGAAGCTGATGGAGAAGATCGAGGTAGCGCCCTCCGCTGGCAGCATGCGGAGTGGTTGTGAGCCTTGGCTGGAGAGAGGGTGGGGGGTGGGTAGTGGCTTCCCGCCTGTGGTCTCCCTGCATTTCCTGTTCTACCTTGGGGAAAGAGCCCTGATGTTTACACAGATGAAAGAGTCGTCACCTGTGTGAAATTTGCAGGGCTGTTTCCATGGCTCTGTGGACAGTTCTCATACGTTCTTTACGGTACAGCTTTCCTTGCAGCTACGTGGAGTAGCACACTAGAATGCTGGGGTACAGAACTGAGTAAACGGGTGCTTCTCCTCCTTGAGCGGAGGCGGGCAGGAGGCAGTGGGTCTTGGGCCTTCTTGTGCCCCCTGAGCCTTCCCCACGTCCCACAGGCGGCCTCCATGCTCAGCCTCTGCAGCTCCCTGGCCGTCTCCTTCAACAGCAGCAGGCACTTCCACCTGTACGGCAGCAACGCCTCTGTGGCCCAGGTATCTTTTCACCTCCTCAAATGACCGGGAGCAGAGGTCAGCAGAGCGATCTGAGGAAGCACGGGGCAGAGCTGGAAGAGCCAGCGCTAGAAGTAGGAGAAGGTGTGGGCTTAGCTTGGTCAGAACCCCCCACAGCCAGAGCTGGCAGCCTTGGAGCTTTCACCACCTCTGGTGGGCAAGCCCACCACAGGTCTGAGATGTGTCAGGTCACGATCGATTTGATGGCAACTCAGCCAAGGGGTGCCAACCCCATTGGCAGAGTGTGAAGGGAAGGTGCTCTACGAGAGTGGCCAGGGCAGGCCTGGAGCTGAGGGAACTGGTGAGGTGGGTTTGAGAGCAGGGGGCTTAGGGCCGGAGAAGGGAAGCCGTAGCTAGGAAGGTCAGCAGGTGCCAGGTTCTGGAAGGCTTTGAATGCTGAGCTGAGATCTGGCATTTTCTCTTGGGACTAAAGGAAGCCACTTAAGGGCTTCAGGTGGGCCATGGTGCATGCTTGCCCGCTCACTCAGCTGGCTGCAGGGCGCACTATATTGGAGAGAGGGCCCGGGCCACAGTCCAGGCTGGAAAGGCAGAGACCTAGAGGGTGGGACCCAAGTCACAGGAAAGGTTCGTGGGAGAGGCCTCTTCCCTGCACACCCCTCCTCTTGTCCCCCGCAGGTCATCATGAAGGTTGACATCATATACGAGAAGGAAATGCTCTACCTCTACGTGCTGAGTGGCATTGGGGGGCTGCTGCTGTTGCTCCTGATTTTCCTGGTGCTCTACAAGGTGGGAGCTTCTGGGGGGAGTGGGCGTGGCTGAGGTAGGCAGGGGGACCGGGGACTGACAGGAGTGGGGGAGGACAACACCAAAGCAGGGAGCATCAAAGCTAGAAGGGGCCTAGGCCTGCGCCCTCCTGCAGATAAGCCTCCTGAGGCCCAAAGAGCATGCGAGACGAGACGTTATCCCCATCGCTTTACCGAACCCTGGCAGGGCCAGGACTGGACACCCAGGGAGAGGAAGTAGAAGGGCTGTCCTGCATATCGAGGGTCAGGCACTGGGATAGAGGCGCATGCCACAAACATGGGTCCTTCCTTTGTGGAGCTCACAGCCTGATGGGGTAGACAGATGGGAACACACTTGATGAGGGCTCCACTAGGAGGCCTGTGGTGAGGTAGGCTGGGGGAGTCTGGGAAGGCCTCCCAAGAGAGTGGCATTGGAGTTGGAATTTGAAGGATGAGTAGAAGTTTGCCAGATGAAGAGCACTGGAGGGTGGGGATGCCGGTTAGTTCAGGTGGTTAGAGCACAGGCTCACAACACCAAGGTAGCTGGTTCCATTCCCAAGAAGCTGTGCCCTCCACAACTAGATTGAAGACAGCTACTTGACATGGAGCTGATGGGTCCTGGAAAAACACACTGTTCCCCAATAATTTTTTTTTTAAAGAAAAAGTGCTGGAGGGCAGATATTCCATGGAAAAAACAAATATTCTGGGAGGGTGGGGGTGGTGGAATCAGTTTCTTCTTTCTGTACCCCTGGAGGTTGTCATTAACAGTTTTTTTGTTCCTATTCCTCTAGGTTGTACTTTTGTTAACGTGTGTGTATGTGTGAACACAAGAGAGAGAAAGAAAAGTCAGTGTATGTGTGTGTATATGACGAAAATGGAAATGGGATTAGACTGTACTGCCTGGGAACTTGTCTTTTCCTCTGGATATTATATCTGATGTCGTTCCATCTGAGCCCAAGCTCATCTACCTCTTGCTTTGTAACTGGGGTGGTTTTCTGCTGTCTTGGTGTCCCACCTTTTATGTAACAAGTTCTCTACTGACAAACACCTAGATCATTTGTAATTTACATCTATTTCAAACAGTATGACACAAAAAAGTTCTTGTTACCCATATCTTTGCACACTTGTCCAAATATTCTTTAGAACTAATTCCTAGACCTGGAATCACTGAGCCAAAGAATATATTTGTTTTGATCTTTCAACAGAGCATGCATGACACATACTGAGTACTATATAAGCATGGGCTCTTACTATTAGTATCGCTAGATACTGTCACATCACCCCCCTAAAATATTGGTACACGATGATTTTTGGTTTTGAGGGTTTTAAATCTTTTATTTTTATTGGGGAACAGCCATGGCCATTGCTTGCACATTGCTTTCATGTTACAATGGTATAGTTGACTCTTTTAAGGAGGGTGCAGGGCCGGCTGAGTGACTCAGTTGGTTAAGAGCTCGCTCAAAGGTTGAGCTCTGAGCAACAGCGGTTTGAGTCTGGCCCGAGCTGAGCTGACGCTGAGCTGCCAACAGGTGGCAGGATGGCTCAGCTAAAAAACAAATTTTTTAAAAAAAGAGAAAGGAGGGTGCAGCTCACACAGTGTCCCATGTGGGGATCGAACCAGCAACCTTGGTATTATCAGCACCACACTCTAACCAACTGAGCTAACCAGTCACCCTGGTACATGACTTTTTGATGAGCCTAAAGAGTGAACTAGTAAATGTACAGCTTTTTAACATATTGCCAACAACCAGGTGTGGCAGACACCCTTGACCCACCCCTGGAGTGGGCACCATATGTTTCTGGCACGGACAATTTCTTGACCTAAAGAGAGCACTCCTGTTTGGCCAGGACCAACCCTGCTCCATGGACTTTATGCTCACTCAGTTTTTGTCTTTCTGCAGGTTGGCTTCTTCAAACGGAACCTGAAGGAGAAGATGGAGGCGACTGCGGATGCCTCCAGTGGAATCCCTGGAGAAGAGTCTGGGCAGCCAGAGTCGAAGGAAGAGGCTGTGGATCCAGGCTGCCTGGATCCGCTCCATGGAAAGGAGACCCAGGATGGAGGTGGCATGGACTGAGGCCCAGGCCTGAGGTGAGGGCCCAGGGCTGGACTCAGGGTGCCTGGTGCCGGTCGCCTCTCCCTGCATGTCACTCAGTGTCCTCTGGCAAGTCACTGCCCCTTCCTACGCCTCAGTTTTTCTGTCTTGAACCTGGAACTCACTCCTGCCTGCCTCCTTTGCAGGGTCATAGTGAGGGTTTACTGAGTGAGGGGCCAGGAAGGCTATTAAGGGGAAGCCTTGGAGTTCTTAGATGGCCGCGGCTTCCACCAGCCCCTCGTGGTTTCCTCCCCTGAAAAAGAATGTCGGATCTAAATGTGGAAACTCGAGTCACAGGACCTAGTGACACCCCCAATCCTCTCATCCTCCTGCCCTTGGAAGCCCAGAGCCTTGCCCCAAATGTTTACCTGCCCAGAGCCCAGCCAGCTGTCCATTCACCTGTCACAGAGCAGTCCTGATCTGTGTCACTACATCCTACTGCAGACCCCTTGCTCTTTGGCTAAAGACCCAATTCCTTAATATGACTTCCAGAATCTGCAAAATACCTTTAATATGCCAATATGAGGGCCAGCCGACTGGCTCAGTTTGTTAAGAGCTCGCTCAAGAGTGCAGCTCTGAGCAACAGGGTCACCAGTTTGATTCCCGGCCTGAGCTGAGCTGCCACTGAGCTGCCAATAGGTGGCAGGATGGCTCAGCTAAAAAAAAAAAAATTGGGCCCTGTGACCTTCCTGGCCTCCTGTAGACACACCCCACCTCCTTTCTGAAGCTCCAGTCACTCCAGTCTTTCTCACTTGCCAAGCTACTTCCTGTCCCACTGCCTTCACCCAGAATGCTCTCTCTGCCTAGAATGTGCCTCCTCTCTCCTTTCCCTGGCTAACGCACTTCAGTCTTCAGATCTCTGCTTGCACATCACTTCCTCAGGGCCGCCCCCTAGCCCCGACTCATTTGGGTTCCCATGTTATGCAACTTAACTAGCCTACAATTGTCCATCATAGTATGAATTGTATTTGTTCATTGTTAAGTGATTTACTTAATATCCGTCTCTCCAATAGTGAACTCCATGTGTAGGGACCACACCTTGATATCACAGAGCCAGACACATAGTAGGTGCTTGACATAATTTCACTCAATTAGTGAGGGTGCCTGTGGGAAGATAGAGAACAAAGTTTGGATGGGTCTGTGGCATCCCTATTCTTTTTTTTTTAAAAGATTTTTTTGGGGGAATTGGGGGAGCGAACAGCGTTGGGGAATTGGGGAAGGGGAACAGACAAGTTGCTGTCCTTTTGTTCTTCAGTCTAGTTGTGGAGGACGTCGATTCACTGGCCCATGTTGGTATTATAATTGTGCTTTTCCCGGGTGAGCTCACCGGCCATTGGATGGCCACTCACGGTGGCTCACGGCAGCTCACGCTGGATGCCGGCCACTCAAAGTAGCTTATGGCAGCCCACTGGCCCCACTGCAGCCTATGCCATTGCCAGCAACTCAAGGCAGCCCAACTCCAGGTCGAGCTGTTGTTCACCATCTTAGCTGTAGAGGGAGCAGTGTCACTGGCCCTCATGTGGGATCCGAACCGGGGTCCTGCTGCTCAGAGCTGGCGTCCCAAGCCAAATCTTAACCAATGTGCCACTCAGCCAGCCTGGCATCCCCATTCTTACAGGCTCAGTTTCCCCATGCGACTGGCCCCTTACTCCACAGACCCCAACAGGACTCCATCATACCCGTCTGTGACCCCCCCCACCGTGAGACTCTGAGCTCAAGGGTGGGCACCACGCCCATTCACCTGGCTCCCAGTGCCAAGCACACTCCCTGCATATATTTACCCAATAAATGTGAAATTCTGTCCCATTTTGTGATGTTTCTGTGCTAGTACAACGTGCCAGCCTGGGTCAATTCAACAAACATTTTCTTCTCAACTCTTTTATTAAGTGGGACCCAAATAGTAGCTCTTATTTTTCTTTCCATTTTTTTTGTTTGTTTTTTTTGGCGATCATTCCCCTCAGGGAGTGACCTGCACTTGATATTGAAACAAGAGAAGCAGGGAGGTTGACACAGAAAATGAGAAAAGTTTAGGAGCGCACTGACAATTCTTGAAGATGTGAGAATAGACCTTTCTTTGCCCCCCCTTTTTTAAAAATTATACTTTATTGGGGAACAGTGTGTTTTTTCCCAGGACCTCTCAGCTCCAAGTCGAGTCATTTGTCCTTCAACCTTAGTTGTGCAGGGTGCAGCTCAGCTTCAAGTCCAGTCGCTGTTTTCAATCTAGTTGTGGTTTCAATCTAGTTGGCGGGGGGAGGGGGGGGGCGCAGCCCATGCAGGAGTCAAGCCGGCAACTTGTTGTTCAGAGCATGTGCTCTAACCAACTGAGCCATCTGGCCACTCATCGGCAGCTCAGTAGCAGCTCAGCTCAAGTTGTCTTCAATCTAGTTGCGGATGGTGCAGATCACTGGCCCATGTGGGAATTGAACCGGAAACCCTGTTGCTCAGAGCACACACTCTAACCAACTGAGCCACCCAGATGCACCCCCCCCCTTTTATTTTTTTAAAGATTTTATTGGGGAATTGGGGGAGGGGAACAGCATTGGGGAATTGGGGAAGGGGAACAGACAAGTTGCTGTCCTTTTGTTCTTCAGTCTAGTTGTGGAGGACTTCGCTTCACTGGCCCATGTTGGTATTATCATTGTGCTCTTCCAGGGTGAGGCAGATTGGTCACCGGCCACTGGACGGCTGCTCACAGCGGCTCTTGACAGCTCACGCTGGCTGCTGGCCACTCACGGTAGCTTACAGCAGCCCAATGCAGCCTACGCCGTCGCCTTTGCCGGTGACTCATGGCAGCCCAGCTCCAGGTCGAGCTGTTGTTCACCATCTTAGCTGTAGAGGGCAGTGTCACTGGCCCTCATGTGGGATCTGAATCGGGGCCCTGCTGCTCAGAGCTGGCATCCCAAGCCAACTCAACCAATGTGCCACTTGGCTGGCCCCCACACACCCTTTTTTAAACCCTGATACTCCCTGCTTTAGAAAGGACAGAGGGGGCAGGTCACTGTTGCCCTCTTGGGGTCTGTAGGACCACAGCTCCAGGTCCAGCACTGGGAGGTGAGAAGCAACTTTTGGTCCCCAAGCAGTGACCTTTGATGGTTCCCTTCTGCCTAGAGGGGTGTAAATGTACTTCCGAGCCTGGCACACAAGGCCCAGAAGTCTCTCAAAGCCGGCTGGTCTCTCCAACCTCACCCACCCCCTTCTGGTCCAGCCCCACAAGAACCATGGGGCTGGCTCAGAAGCAAGACATCAGGAAGGAGTGAGCCCCATTTTCCCAGAGAGGGGGAAAATGGGTTAATTGTCAGGAATATCCCAGAACTACTAAAATCACGTTAAATGATCTGTATGTCCTGTGAAGTGTAAGACAGGCTGTATTCACGTACGTAGTATTTCTTGAGCACTTTGTGTGACGCTCTGGTCCTCTGCTCTGAGGACATGGGATGAACATGGCAGGCAAGTTGCTGCTCTTAGGAAGCTTCACTTCAGTGGAAAAACAGTAAGAAAGTAGAAATGTGGTTCCAGGTAGTGGGAGGGCTGTGAAGACAATAAAGCAAGAAAATGGGGTAGAGGGCCCTTCTAGATATGTGATCAGGAAAGTCTCTCTGAGGAAGTGATATTCTGTGACACCGGGGGGCGGGGGGAGTGGATATTTTCTTCCAGGTTGGAAGCAAAACAGCACAGAAGATGTGGGAGGCTTATTTCAGGAGCAGACCTGCCATCTTCACTCCCAGGAATCTACATACCAGCTCACCTGACAGCTCCTGTCCTTGGACACCCACCTGTCCTGCCCACCTCTGTGCCTTTGAATATGTTGTTCCTCTGCCAGCAGGTGCAGTTCCACCTCTTTTCTATCCACGAAAACCTTCACACTTTGAAGCTTCTTTCAATCCTACAATTCCTGGACAAAACGCCCCATTCCATCACCACTTTGTTTATATCTCTTGGGGCACATCACGCTGACTGTGTGGGCTGCTGTCTCAAGACTAGAAGGTTCTGGAAGGTAGGACTCAGGCTCACTCACATATGGTACCCATACTGACCCCTCACCAGGGCTGGCACAAGGAATGTGTTCAAATGTGGCCCCCCAGTGCTTTGGTCTCAGGACCCTTTTATACTCTTTAAAAATTATTGAGGATACTGTATTGAATGATACAAACTTTGCAGCCCCGTCTCGAGCTGACAGATCACGCGAGGCTGGATTGAAATGTGCTAAGAAGAGCGATTTGCTCTCAATGAGTTATACGGCCCTGAGGATGGGCATAAAGCTGGGGTGATGGGAGCATCCTGAGGCCCAAGAGCCCTTGTAGAACAACCACTCCCCACCTGCCTTGCGGCTAGGCTGCTGGGGGCAGGTGGAGCCAGGCAGATGTGGTTTGAGTGTTCTTACCTGCCTCTTAGCCACGGAGTGACTTTGAGCAGGTCACTGAGCTCTCTGAGCTCCGTCTTCCTTGTCTTTGAAATAGAGTAAACTTTTCACAGGGCACTGCCAGGCCCTTAGCACGTCATCTCAGACATGCCCAGCAGCTGAGTGATTCTCCAAGGTGTGGCCTGTCCTCCTCAGCTAAGGTCACAACCCTCACTGATGGCACAAACTCCCCATCCTTCCCTGAGGAGCCAAGTGTTGAGGGCTGAGGGTCAGATGGGAAAGGGAAGTAGGGTAAAGGTGGGGTGGTAACAGGGTGCTCCTGCCAATAGGTACCAGGGTCCTTAAAAGGGGCAGAACTGTGGCAAATTAGGCCCAGCCAGTGGGAGGGTCTTAAAGGCTGAAGTCCAATCGTCATACTGGGTCCAGTACATGACCCCCTCTGGGTGGGCTTGGAAATTGTGGTTCTGGTCAGAGTTAGGATCTGCACAGAATGGTGGACAGAGGTTCCAGCCTGCGGCGTGGAGTGGGGGCGAGAACCACATAGCTGGGTGCTGGAAGCCAAGCAGATGGCACATGCTCCATGCTTGGATACAAGAATCAGGATCTGTTTTCTGGCCCAAGGGCAGACCCTGTTTTTGGGAAGAGAATTATCCACAAAGCTGAGGGCTTTCTTAAACCCATAATGGGGCCCCGTGTTTGTGCAGCATTCAAAGCATGGGAAGTGAACTTGGGCAGACAGGAGCCCATCTCCTGAAACTGTTTATGCACCTCCCAGACAGCCCTGTGGCTTCAGTGATGATAGTCTCTCCCACTGCCCAGGGCACTGTCCATCCACACATTTTAAGGACAAATCTCTTTTACCACATAAAGGTTTTTATTGAACTCAAATTCAGGGGGTCCAAAGCCTGAGGGAGACAAGGGAGGCTGGGGTTTGCACTCAGAAACCCAGACCCCACCCGGGCATTACTCCCCACCCCACCTACCCTTACCCCTTCCTGACTCAACAAGGGTCTCAGCAGCTACCAATCTAAGCTACCACACTCTAATTAGGTAACCCAAGCCCTCCCTCCCCCTACCCCCACCTAGTGCTCTGCCAAGCCACACATCTACAAGGGGCACGCTGCCACTGAGGGCAGCTGTCCGTTGACCTCTCTGGATTCTCCCAGAGCCTCCTGCCGCCTGCTTGGCCTCCCTCCAACCCCTCTTCATTACCCATTTCCCATAAGTCTCCAGGGCACGTAACTTCCTCCCCCCTGACCCCCGTCTCCCAGAATTGTCAACTCTTCCTTTCTCCTCCAGTTTTCCCACTGTTCTCCATGATTCTCTAGCTCCCTGTCCCCTTCTCTGCCCACCACCGCCCTTCTCCCGACAGGGCCCCCCCCGTCAGCGCCGGCCAGCAGCATGGGTCCGCTGGTGGCGGATGAGGTCAGAGCTCTGCGAGAAGGCCTTTCCACAGTCATCGCATTTGTAGGGCCGTTCCCCGCTGTGGACCCGGTGGTGCTGCAGCAGTGTTGACGAGCGGCAGAAGCCCTTGCCACACACAGCACACCTGTAGGGCCGCTCGCCTGTGTGCGAGCGCTGGTGCTGAATCAGCGTGGAGGAGCGATTGAAGGCCTTGCCACAGTCGGGGCAGCTGTAGGTGCGGCCTGGCAGGTGGGTGCGGGCATGGATGGCCAGCACAGAGCTCTGGCCAAAGCGCTTGCCACACTCAGGGCACTTGAAAGGCTTCTCACGGGCATGGCTGCGGGCATGGGGGATAAGTGCCGAGCGCTGGGAGAAGCTCTTGCCACAGATGCCACAGCTAAAGGGCCTTTGCCCAGTGTGCACCCTCTGGTGACTACGCAGGGATGAGTTCTGGCTATAGCATTTGCCGCACTCAGGGCAGCTGTAGGGCCGCTCATGGCTGTGGGTGCGCTGGTGCCGCAGGAGGTAGGAGCTGTCGCCAAAGGCCTTTCCACAGTGTGGGCACTTGTAGGGCTTCTGACCAGAGTGGGTGCGCTGGTGGCGAAGCAGGTAAGAGCTGTCAGCGAAGGCCTTGCCACAACGGGGACACTTGTAGGGCCGCTCGCCTGTGTGGGTGCGCTGGTGTTTGATGAGGTCAGAGCTCTGGGAGAAGGCCTTGCTACAGACCTCACATTTGTAGGGCTTTTCACCGGTATGAATGCGCTGGTGCTGGATCAGGGTGGAGCCTCGCCCAA
The DNA here is from genome assembly GCF_001890085.2 of Hipposideros armiger. Taxonomy (NCBI): domain Eukaryota; kingdom Metazoa; phylum Chordata; class Mammalia; order Chiroptera; family Hipposideridae; genus Hipposideros; species Hipposideros armiger. Next base: position 578,079 of record NW_017732149.1, on the reverse strand, counting down.
AGCTCTTCCCGCAGATGCCGCAGATGTTAGGCCGAGGGCCCTGCCCGCCCCTAGCCCGGCCACCCCTTCTGCCTGGACCCCTCAGGGTCCCTGTCAGGCCCAGGGGATTTTGGAGCACCTCAAACTGGGGTGTGGCCAACAGGGTCCCTGTGGGCATCTCAAAAGGTGGCCCTAGTGACAGGCCTTCTGTGGGCTGCTCCGCAAACCCCTGGGTGAAGGAGTCCAAGGGATGGACTCCCAAGGGGATGCTCAACGGATTCTTTTCCTCGGGACTGAGAAGCATCTCTGCACCTTCCTGGAACTTGGAACTCTGAGCTTCAAATTCAGGGCTTTGGGTTTTGAACTCAGGGTTCTGAGGTTCATACCTGGAGCTCTGAGATTCATATCCGGGGCTCTGGGGTTCATACCCAGGGCTCCTGGGTTCATACTCAGGGCTCCGGGGCTCATACCCAGGGCTTTGAGAATCTGATTCAGGGCTTCTGGGTGCAAATTCAGGGCTTGGGGGCACAAACCCAGGACTTCCAGACTCAAAGCCTGGGCTTTCAGGCTCAAACCTGGGGCTCTGAGGTTCAAACTCTGGGCTTTGTGGCTCAAACCCAGGGCTCTGGGGTTCAAGCCCAAAAGGTATCTCTTCGACTTCATAGTCCCCAGTGCCTTCTTGCTGAGAAATTTCCTCTTCCTCATTCTCACTCATGTTGCCTGCAGGACCAAAGACAGAAAACGCAGATTGTGTGGGGCCTGGAAGGTCGCTGGGTCCCACCATAAGTTGCCACAAATCTCTCCGCCCTCCTCAAACACTGTCGCTGGCCCTCGGGCAGGTGCTGAAATTCCCACTTCCCCCTCAACAAACCCAGGACACCTGGTCCCCGCCCCCTCCAAGTCCCAGGTGTCCAAGTCCCCCACTATCTTCCCCTCCCACGTACCACAGCCCCCTCTAACGCTTTCAGGCACGATCCTCGGAGGGGCGCTCCCTCCTTCACCTCTGAGGGACTCTTCAGGGCTCCCTATTTCGTCAGGACTTTGCACATCCCGGGGCTCGACGCCCCACGGCGACGCCTCCCGTTCCATCCCCGCTGGCTTCCAGTGCGGCGGCGGCAGCGACGATGGCGGACGATCCTGCGACCCGTCGTGAGTGCCCTGAGACCCGGGCCCTCGTCTCCCGCCCGCTCAGCGCCGCCCAGGAAACCCGGCTGCCCAGCCCCGGCCCCTAGGGCCGGACGTCTTGACCCTGGGCCTCTCGGGCCGGCTGGACCCCTCCCCTCCCCGCGATCCCGCCTCCACCCACAAGGTCCGAGCTCACCCTGGGGCCCTCACGCGTCGTGGTCTCGGAGACTAGGGGCTTCACGACTCGCCCTGACGCCCCCAGACACCGCTCCCCGCCCGAGACCCCGCCGTCTGCCCCCCGGACCGGGCTGGGCTGCGGTTGTCCGACCCCCTTTCCCCCGCACAGGAAGTGTCCGTCCGCGGCCAATTTCCCCCGTTGGCTAGCGCCGCGGCCTCTCTAGGAGCGGCTGGAGGTGGAAACTCGTTGGCATTAACCCTGGGCTGGATAGCCCAGCGTTGAGGTGGGGGAGGTCGGAGCTCCCCAGAGCCGGCGGGAGAGGCTGGGGCAATTTGTGTGCTTAGGTCCTAGGTTCCCGTCCGTCCAGGGGCCTGTCTGTCCTTCTCTCGGGCTCTGAGTCCGTCAGTGACTGTGGCCAAGGGCGAGGCGACAAGAGAAACCAAGGTCAGCAAGAAGGAGCGACGCTTCCCGGCGCCAACGGGGGCGGTGTCTAGTTCCCCTCCGCTCCCGGGCCTCGGGGTCAGCTCCGGCCGCGCCTCGGGAACCTGGACGAACGCACCCCTCCTTGGGCTCGTCGAGACTCCCGAATCTGGGACCCTCCCCCCGCCTCCTCGAATCCACTCCCCCAGACCGGCGCGCCCACCCCCACTCCTCCTGGCTCCCTCCTCCCTCTGCTCCTCCTAATTTTTACCCTCCCCCCCTACACACACACACACACACACACACACACACACACACACACACACACACACACACACACACCGGCAGGGCTAGGATCGTTGCCAGGGAAACAGCTCCGCCTGCGGTTTGCAGAGGCACCGCCCCTACCTCTCAGAGAGCACAGCGATTGGCCGGTGGAGCTAGTGCTCTCACCCGCCACCTCCCACTATGCCAACGGCTAGGCGTTAAAGGTCGCCGGGGAACGCGAGGCATCTTTCTGATTGGCTGGGGGGTGCGCGGGCCGGTTCCACCTCCTCTGTCCCCCAAAAGTGCCTGCGGGAGCGGCGGGAGGGACCTGCCTGGCGTCTTCCTTGGAGCGGGGCTTGTGCTTTCAGAACTTTTCCCGCCCCCATTTATTCTTCATTATGTTTTATCTTTCTGAAGGATGAAAGCCAAGGGTTAGACACCCTCCCTCCTTCGGTTTTCCCTACACGCCCTTTTCTTTCTTCCCAAGTCCCAGGTGCTGCAGGGGCCAGTCGGGGATCCTCCCTCAGAGAGGCTGCTTTTGTATTCAATTACTCTGCCACTTCCTTCCACCTTCCCCAAAGCCTGAATTTAATTCAATCCCTGGGATCCTGAGTATCCGATTCCTGGATTTTTCTCACAGGGAGGCAAGGATCCTGTGGGAATTTCTTCCAGGTGAGGGTATTAGAGTTCAGGAGCGGAAGTGGACAGGGAACCAGATGTCCTTCAAGGCGTCTGAGAACTCTCCATTCCTGTCTGACTTGGATAGAGGCTTGTAAAGGAAGGAAACCTGAGAAACACTGCCCTGGTGCAGCTCTGAATCAAGGAAAAAGTGACCCTGGACAGACAACTTAATAGGATCCAATCCTTGTCCCTTTTTTACCCTTGCTGCTGAAACTAGCCTGGTAACATTCTTGACAGCTAAAGGGCCAAATTCTCCTGTGTGAGTGATACAGGAGCCATGGTTTATGTTTTCTGGTTGCCTTCCCAGACAAACGAAGAGTAGAAACTGGTTAGGAGGAAACATGGCATCTTCCATTCTCCTGAAAAGAGATGAGAACAAGAATTTGGAGAATTCCAAGTGGTAAAAGGCTGGAGAGAATGATCTCAATAGAGGCTTACAAACAGAATCACAGACATGAGAGTACTTTTCTGTACTTGCCCTCCGGAACAAGTTTCCAGCTCCACGCCTCTCCATCCCAAGGTCTGCCTGTCCTAAAACCTTTGCTAAGAATGGCTCATGTGGTCCACACTGCGGGTCCACCCTATAAGTGCACTGGTTATGGGAGGAGCTGCACCTGAGGTACCCCCGTCATCCCCAAAGCACTCACAAAAGCGAGAGACAAAAGTCTCCTTCATGAGACGCTTTTCTCTGACTTTCTGACCTGCTTAACCACCAGAAAATTCACACAGGAGAGCAGCTGTCTATGCAAAGTGAGTGGCAAAACCTCCAACCACAGGTCTTGCCATGGCCCACTGCCTGCACTCTTCACAGCCCCATGTGGAGCATAGGTGGGGCCAGGGCTTCAAGCTGCTCTGGCACCATCATTTCTACGTGGAAATTCAGTCTCACTAGTGCCTAGAGTAAAAGAGCAGCTGACTTCCAGGCAGCATCCTCTAGAACCAGACTTGACTATGCAATGGGGTTTCAAGAGGCAGCCAGCCTTCACCTGCCACCTTCCCATAGCAGTGAGAGGCTCTAAGCATGGGGAAGCCTCTGATGAGGGTTCCAACTTAACCAAGCACCAGCTAATCCAAGGTATGAATCCTCTGACCTTGTTCTACCACTGTGCTGATGAGGAGCCTTTCCCCTGGTGTGCAAACAAGACTTATGGTCCAGCCAATTCGGCCCACTCTTGAGCCAGCCCTCACAAAGATTCTCCATGTGAGAGGAGCTCCTGCGTGAACTGCTCCCACCCTGTGTGCAAAGGACAAGCCCTCCAAGAGGCCTTCTGTCATGCTACAAGAGACGCCCCAGTCTATCAAGAGTTGAAGTACCAGGGAAGATACCAGCTACGGCACAGGCCCCTTTGGGAAGAACAAAGGAAATGGGAGTCTTTGTGTATGGCTAGGTGATCCCCCTGGCCTGACATTTGGGACAGGCCCTGAGACCAACCCCTACTCCTGCAAAGCGAAGAGCAGCCAGGAAATAACATTTTGTTCAGAGCAGTGGTTCTTTCATCAAAGTTTGGCAGTCATGAGATTCCATCCCTGGAGATTCTGATTCAGCAGCTAGGGACAGGGCCCAGGGAGCTTGTGACATTTTAAAGGGACAGCAGGTGATTCTTTGGCAAGAAGGCCTTCCTTTGAAAATTACTGGCCTAGGGCAGGTTTTAGCTTCTTTGGGTCACAAACATCTTTGCACGTCCTGTTCATAGGAAGATGCACGTAATAGTCCCTCAAATTTTAGGGGTCTTTGGAATTCAAATCAATGCTTACCCTTATTTTAAATGTCTTGGGCAAGCTAGGAACATGTGGCCATGGCCTGACCGCTCCCTCTGGCCATATGGATGGGCTCATTGCATCTAGGGCATTTTCCCTGATGCACCAGTGAAGCCCTAGGAAAACTCTCTTCCTGGTTTAAATTGCTTTAGGTTCTGAGCCTCAAAGACCTGCAGTAGCAGAGAGCAAAGGGAACCCTACCCTTTGGTGGAGGTAATATCTGTGCCAAGAAATGAGGGGCTAAGAGCGGAGTGAGGCTGAGGCTTAAGCATTTCATGGCACCCTGTCTGAGAGCATGGTGGCCCCGAGGTAAGGTGTCCACGACTCTGAAAGCTAAAGAAGATGCGTGGAGCCGAAGGCAGAGTAGACATGTTTTATTCACTGGCTCTCTAGGTACTGCCTGCTTTATACAGTGGCAGGGCTCTACAGCGTGCTGAGACAATAGTGGCTCATAGCCAAAGTGCTTATGTAAGAATACACAAACAGTGACATCATCAGGATGGACGGCGCCTGCACAACACTCCATCTTCTGTACCTGTCAGGTCTGTATGGCAGTTCCGCCGGATGCTAGGCGAGGGAGCCTGACTGACTCCATTTTCCCTACACTCCATCCCTTCAGGGTTCCTCACCGGCCTGTTTGTCCATTCAGGCCAGGGTCTTTGTTCCAGGCCTCCGTGCGAGCAAGCCAGAGCCCTGTACCCAGAGGCCGCAACAGCAATACAAGGAACAGCAGAAAGCCACCAGGAGACAAGCTGCTCCCCGTATAAGGGCGAGGGCCCACCTCGAGGAGGAAAGATGAGCCCACCATTCCTGTAGGGGGGTCTCCTGTCAGGCATTGAATGCCATAGATCTCTTTAGCTAGGGCAGACAGCGCCTGGCTTACATTTTTTCATTTTTTTCTTTTGTTTTTTTTAAGTTGAGCCATTAGCAGCTCAGCAGCAGCTCAGCTCGAGCCAGGCATCAAACCGCTAGGCTTGCTTTTTTTTTTATTATCTGTAATATACACACAGCATTTAGCATGTCAATGGTGCAGGTTCCTCCTTGGGCAGCAGTTAAAATGTCCAAAGCCATCTGGTTTTGGAAGACTACTTTCCTCGTTTGGTCTACTTCCTCCGTTAGGAGGCCCAGGGCCTCGTGGGTTTGGTTGAGGGCTCGGGCAGTGTGTTCAGCAAGAGCAGTTACTTGTGTTTCCACCACAATGGAACTGACCTGGGGGCTAACAATAACCAGGGGATAAAACCACCAGGGCATCCTTTTGATGCTGTGGTGTTTGGCTTTGAACGACTCCCAATCTTGGGGTCGACTTATTAATGTGGTTTGTTCGCTAGCCGGGAGATATAGCCACCCCCACATACAGTGCCCTGTCCACTTGGCAGGGAGGTAGGGCTAGACATACAAGCCACAAACCCACAGGCTCCCTTCTGCGACGAAAATGGTGCCTAACCCGTGTTGCCTTTGGCCGTTCAACCATACCCGACCTTCGGGAACTCAGGTTATATTTTGACATAAAGCCACAGACACCCAGCCCACGTCTCTGATGCCGGTCTGTCATTCCAAACACAGAGGAATGACCTGGGTAAGCTCCACACTTTCACTCATGAGCCACCCCCACCCATCCCATACCACATGGCTCAGCCACAGCTTGGTGTGGTTTTTCTGCGCCCTCATGCGAGAGAGGATGTGTCGCCAGGTTGTATCCCAGGCCTCTTGTCAAGGGTTCCATTTTCACAACTAATTCCAGTTTTCTGTGGTAGCTGGATGGATACGCTATGGCAGCCCCACCGCAGCACTGACTGGAAACTCCGTACAAACACAGCAGCTGGAGACATTGGCTATTCTGGCATAGGTGTGGGCCAGGGGCATCCTCCCTCATGTGAGTTGCTGTCTCCCAGGGGAGCTTCTGCCATTGGGGACTGGCCTAAGAACAGATGGCACAGTCATGGCAGGCATCTGCTATCTTCCGCCACTTCAAGGGCAGCCCCCAGCGTCTGCTCACCTGTCACATGGTTCTGCTACTAGTGATGTAACTTTCTCTGTAGCCAGTGGGCCACATCAGTGATCCATCAGTGGTAGGGGCCCATTCTGACCGCCAAGGCATCTTCATAGTTGCCTGGGGACGTTAAGGGGGAGTGACCCGTGACATGCATCAGGATCACCTCCTTTCCTTGCCCTAGGTCCCAGAGGTCTTGCCACATGGGCTGGCCCCACAGCGGATGGTGTCCTACTAGCCAGTTTTGATGTTTCCATGTGGGGAGCCACAACGTTAGGCCCCAGAACCCCACCCAGCTATCTGTACAGATGACCAGGGACCCAGGCTCAGGGCTGATTATCATCTATACAGCCCATAGCTTGGCCCATTGGCTATTCTGGCCCGCCCCAGTATCAAACCGAATGGTGTCTGTTTTGGACTGGACTCCAATAGCCATCCATACGGCGGTGGTCCCCTGGCAAGAGCCATCAGTATATCAGGCATCTTCAGGTACTGGGGGCTGTCCTTCCCTGTAGGGTGAGGGCTCAAAGACCTCCCCAGTGGGTAGAGCGCTTGGCATGGCCTGGGCTATGAGCTCAATAGGCCCCAGGACTTGTTATAACTCTGCGCTCAAAGGGCTTAAACTGGGCCAGCCGAGTGGCGCATTGGTTAAGAGCTGGCTTGGGACGCCAGCTCTGAGCAGCAGGGCCCTGGTTCGGATCCCACATGGGGGCCAGTGACACTGCCCTCTACAGCTAAGATGGTGAACAACAGCTCGACCTGGAGCTGGGCTGCCATGAGTTGCCAACGATGGTGTAGGCTGCAGCCCCTGCTGCAGTGGGCTGCCATAAGCTACTGTGTGTGGGCGGCAGCCAGCGTGAGCGTCTGGCAGCCAGTGTGAGCTGTGAAGAGCCACCGTGAGTGGCCGACCAGAGGCCGGCGACCGATCTGCCTCACCCGGGAAGAGCGCAATGATACATGGGCCAGTAAAGCAACGTCCTCCACAACTAGACTGAAGAACAAAAGGACAGCAACTTGTCTGTTCCCCTTCCCCGATTCGCCAACGCTATTCCCCTCCCCCAATTTCCCAGTAAAATCTTTTTAAAAAAAGGGGGGGGGCTTAAACTGAGGGTGTTACGTTGTTCCAAGTAGGCCCTCCATTTGGCGAGGGTGGTGGTTTGCGCCACCCTTGTTTTTGGTCCTTGGGTCCAACATTGGACAAACTCAACATTGGACGGGATAGGTTGTGTGAACCAACACCCTGGCCGTCCCTATGATGGCTTCTGTAGCCAACAAAGCCGCATACACAGCTGCCAATTGCTTCTCTATCAGAGAATAGTGGACTTCCACTCCTTTCCACAATTGGGACCAAAACCCTACTGGAGACCAGAGACGCTCCTGTCATTGCCAGGGGCCCCAACCATACCCCTCTTGGGTTACGTGAACATCAAGTTCAAATGGGCGACCAGGATCTACCACTTGTACATCCTGTGCCTCCTGTATTGCCCATTTTACAGCAACAAATGTTTGGTCTATAGCCTCTGTCCAATCCCATGGGGCACTCTTTTTTTCATGGGATACAAGGGTTTTGCTATCTGTGCTAAATGGCATACAAATACCTGCCAATACCCCAGCAGGCCCAAATACATTTGTAGTTGGGAGACTTAGGCCGGCCGGGGAAATGCCTGCATTTTATCAATAATAGTTTTTGGTATAACCTTTGTCTTACCTGATCAAACAACACCCAAAAACTTGACAGATAAGCCAAGGCCCTGTACCTTATCCTCATTCACCATCCAGCCATATGGCTTCATGTGGCAGAGGAGAGAGGGAGCTGCTTGCTCTAAATCTGAAAGAGCATCAGAAGTTAGTAAGACATCATCAACATAGTGAAACAGGGCTACAGAGGATGGGTGGTCCCATTGTGCCAGATCCTAGACTACAAACCCATGGCAAACAGTGGGGCTGTGTAAATATCCTTGTGGGAGGAATTGGAAGGTCCATTGATGCCCGTCCCAAGTAAAAGCAAACTGCTCCTGGCTCTTAGGCGCAATGTCAATAGAGAAAAAGGCGTTCGCCAGGTCCACCACATAGTGGTAAGTTCCCAGGCGAAGAGTCAAGTGGTCCATCAAATCATGGATTGAAGGTGCTGCAGCATGCAAAGGTGGCATCACCTCATTCAGTTCCCTATAGTCCACAGTCATTCGCCAGGTCCCATCAGGCTTCTTTACTGGCCATACTGGTGAATTAAAGGGCTGTGCGTTGGCCTCACGATGTGTGCCTTTTTCAGTTCTAATATGTGGCCAATCTCCTCATGTCCCCCTGGCAGGCAGTACTGTAGCACTGGAACCACGTGCTGGGGCCGCAGCAACACTTGAAGGGGGTGGTGAGCATGTCCGCGTACCACCACCTTCACCACCCAGACTTGAAGGTGAAACTCTCTTAAGTCTGTAAGCTAAGGCCATGTAACACGTCCACTCCTAGAATATATTCCGGTATGGGGGAGGCATACACCGTGTAGGTATGGGGGTGGGGAGAAGTCTACCTATACCCAGTGGCAAGGAGACAGTTTTTACCTTAACCCCCGTAGCCGTCAATGTAGATTGCTGGTCCAGGGAACCGTTCTGGGTTCCTGTAAATAAGGCTGCAGTCTGCGCCAGTGTCAACCAGGGTCAGAACCCTTTGCACGTTAGAAGGGGACCAATGTATGGACAGTTTCACATGGGGCCTCCGGTCCCTGTTTGTCCCCTCTGACCGGGTACCTTGGCCCCTCCCCTAGTCAAACTGGAAGGAGCTGACCTCAGGTAGTCGCATGAATTTTTGGAGGATCACAGGTCGTGCCTTCCTGGACTTCCCCTTGGGGTTTTGCCGGAATTGTTGCTCCGGACGCAACTGTTTCCAAAGTTCCAACAAGACCGTGTTGGGTTGTCAGTCTATTTTTTTTTTAATTGACCCCCGCCGTTATGAGGTCATTCCACATTTGTGTTCGCATTAACTTTTGGGGCCTTCGGGTTCACCTCCGTGCTTCTGCTTTGGGCTTCCTGGTTGTGATTTCACAGACCTCGCGTCCTAACTTCTCCTGTCTCCGGCTTTCAACATCTCCCAGGGTGGCCATGGCAGTGGTAACTTCGTGGATCCACTGCCCAACATAGGGCATAAGGATGGCGGCCAATGATCTAAAGGCACTTGTGGGGACCATATCTAAAACCAAATCTCTCATGCTGGCCATAAACCGCTCATCATCTGGCCCTCACGTGTTAAGGTCAAACATAGCATGTTTCATACCCATTTCACGGATAATTTGAACAAGTTCAGTGTATGAGTGCCATTTGTTAACAGTCTGGCAGCTCACCTGCATCCTCCCACAGTGTGCACTGCAGCAGTGAGCCACTCCATTAAGGAATGGTTACCCTGGCCTTGGGCCAGCTGGCGGCTGTTCTTCAACCACTGCTGCAGGGATGGCTGTACCGTTACGAAGGCTAGTTTTTCCATTTTGCCTGCTGAGCAGATGATGCTGTCTGTCCCCTCATCTGACAAACGCAGTAACCAAGCCGGGACCAGCCCCCCAGGGTGTTGTCGGCACTGCTTCCCCTATTCCAGTAACTCAGTGGGAGTGTAGGGGATATAGGTTGTGAACTCAGTCACCACTGGGTTGCCGGCAGCAACGCCCCAATGCAAAGGTGGTTCATGTTTTACCTTCTGATGTATGATGGGCAGAACCTGGGGGTGAGGGATGATTTCGGCCTTACCCGTGTCTTCTGCACGGGACTCAGGAGGGGCCTCTGCCTCAGACCCACCACTGCAGAACTCCCCTTCTAGCTGGCGAACCCAAGCCTCCAGCGCTTCCTCCTGGGACTACAAGTCCTGCATTTGGGCTGTTTCAGCAAGTGCTGCCTTCATGTTGTGGTGCAGGGCAGTGAGAAACACTCAGCCCACACGGCCAGCATAAACCTTCCCTTTCTCCAGCCAGCAGCTGTTCACTTAAAGCTTGCAAGGCTTTTTCTATGCTGGCCAGAAAGCCATCCACGTCTTCCCACCCCTCCACAGGGGCCCACCTCATGAGAACAGTGGCCACTAGGTACCACACACTGTGTGGTGGCCACATCCTCCTGTCCAGGGGCGGATGGCTTCCTTACCTGTCCGGGACCCTGCTTGATGTGCCAGGTGTCTGAGAGCATGGTGGCCCTAGTGTAAGGTGCCCACAACTCTGGGAGCTGGAAGATGCATGGAGTCGAAAGCAGAGTAGACATGTTTTATTCACTGGCTCTCTAGGTACCACCTGCCTTGTACAGTGGCCGGGGCTCTACACTATGCTGGGACAATGGTGGCTCATAGCCAAAGTGCTTATGTAAGAATACACAAACAGTGTCATCATCAGGATGGAAAGTGTCTGTGCAACATTCCATTTTCTACACCTAGCAGGTAACTATGGCAGCTCCACTGGATGGCCAGGTGAGGGAGCCTGACCAACTTTCTTTTCCCTACACACCCAAAATTGATTTAATGGAGGAAAGTTGGGTCACAAAGGCAGGAAGAAGAGTTGGGTCTGGTGTTTGGCCCTGAGCAAGTCTTGCAAACTTCACAGCACTCAAAGAAGGCAGTAACGGTGGCACCTTTAATTGGAAAGCTCAGGCCTGGGTGGGCCCTGATCTAGCTTTGAGTCTTGAGCTGAGAACCGGTATGCAAGCTGGGCTTTTCCCAGGCAGAGCTCAGGGTTAAGGGAGGGGGTGGTTTGTACACTGGCTTCTCTAGGGAATTACAAGTTGGTACAAAGGTCGCTGCCACAGCCAAGGTGCCTCTTCTTACACCATGTCCCACTTATTGGCCCACAAGCCAATCCTCCCAGAAAAGCTTAGCATAAGGGAGATCGTGGTGGGCTCAGATTTGAAGATTAAAATCAAGTCAGTTCAAGACACGGGGCTAGGTTGGGTAAAGGAGGCAAGTGTACAGGGCCAGCAGAGGGCATGACCCCTGCTGCCACTCCTTGAGGTGAAGGTCATCCTGACTGGAGGCAGGACAGAGTCTGTCCATGGCTGGCTGCTTCTATCACATGGCCAAGGCTGGGCTGACCACAAAGGAATTAGTGATAGATGGATAATGGAGTCTCGAGGTGAAAGGGAGATTCTGTGCAGAGGATATAGATGAGTACAATTCCCTCTGGCTACTAACCCCAAATATTCCTGGCCTAGTTCCCATTGGTTTGTGATGGTAGGGACCCACCACAAACCCATGTTTGCCCTGAACTCTCCTCTCAGGCTGGTTCCACCCTTGCCTTGGTCTGCTATGTGACTGTCTTGTCTCTCATCTTTTACCTGGGCTTCAGTGACACTGAGCTGGTTTGTTCTCAGTCCAGGTCAGTGCCTGGGTGCCCTCAGAGGGAGTGGGCAGATGCCTCCAGAACTCTGGCTGAGACACTGGCAAGAAATTCGGGAATGGTGTGGTGAAGAGTGCTGTACACCAAGAATCCAGCCATCTGTGTGTGACTTTGGACAGGTTACTTAGCCTTCCCCAGTCTCAGTGTCCCCAACTGCAAAAGGATGGCAAAGCTCGGATCTCTTCCAGGCTGGATCTTGGGTGGCTGAGGCCTGAGCCATAGAGCTCCCAGGGAGGCCCAAGAAGGACTGGAGGGTGACCTTTTGGAGGGCCTTCCCCTTCAAAACCAAGAAGTGCCATCAGCTGAGAGCAGTGCTGTGGTATGGCAGACATGCCACTGGTTTGGGGCAAAAGGTTCCATCCTGACTGCCTCTTCTTGACGGGGCTCTCCTCTCCAAGCAAGGTGCTCCCTTCCTCAGGCAGTTCTGAGGATGAAGTGGGTGGATGGACAAGACAGTGCTTTGTCAACCATAAAATGCAATGCAAGCAAGATCTAAAATAAAGCTTGCTTTTACTTCACTCCTGCCACCTTTTCACAAATATATATAATGTTCTCTATCTGAATATGATTCAGGAAAACTTGAATGCTGTAGACCATAGTTTGCAAAACTCCGATGACCACAGGAGCCCAACAGGTCATGTAAATGAGTGGAAAATACCAGATGGAGAGAGCCTGCTTTGCCAGAGACCTAGCCAAGCCATGATGAGTTCCAGCTGACTTTTGTCAGGAGCTGATAAGGAGTGGCGGGCATGCCGAACTGGAGAGCACAGGCTCCAGCTCCATCCAAAGGGGGCAGCTGCCCCCACCTCCTGCCAACTGGTTTTGTGGGAGCTTCGATCGAGTTGCCAAATCTTTGGATTTTTCAAGAGCAGCCAAAAACCTGGATTTTTGTGTGAAATCTTAACTAATCATTTGTTAACATTTTAAAATGCTAGCTGGGCCAAAAAATAAAAATAAAAAAAGATAGCTATAAGCCTGATTCAGTACATAGCCATCAGTTATGAACTTCTGCAGTAAGAAGGCAATGGGTGAATCAAGGTTCCCCTCTACCTTAATCCTCTCAGCATCTCTAAGCGGAGAAACAGCCTTTTCTTCCACACAGCAGAGGTCTACCAGGGGTGCTTACCTCAGCCCTAATTCAGCAAAGGAGGCTTCTAGAGTCTGGGACAGGAGGGAGGAAAATGCCAGCAGGTCAAGCTGGTGAGGGCCTAAAACAAGATGGTTCTCATCCAGCAGCTCGCGCAGGGAATTCTGTGACCTTCCTGGAACCACCACAGAGGTTTAGCACCCAACCCAGCTTGGGTCTCATGCAATGTCTAGATCTTCCCCCTTTGTCTTTTCACCTTGAGGCCATCACCCACACTCCTGGAATATCTCTGGGTAGTGCTGGAAGCCCACCGGTGGGTCCAGGTCCCCTTGGCCAGGAGCCAGGGTCCTGGGCAATCCATTGGGACCCCGGCTCCTGCGCCCTCCAGCCCCAGGACGATGGACCCACTGGTGCTTGGCCATGGCTGACTTCTGGCTGAAGCATCTGCCGCACTGAGGGCAGGGATAGGGGCGTTCCCCACTGTGTGTACGCCGGTGCGCCGCCATTTCAGAGCTCTGCCGGAAGTAGCGCCCACAGTCCGGGCACGGGTAGGGCTTCTCCCCTGTGTGGGTGCGCACATGGCGCCGCAGGTCGGAGGCGTGAGCAAAGGCACGGCCACAGTCTGGGCAGGGGAAGGGGGTCTCGCCGCTGTGGACCCGCTGGTGCTGGTAGAGGGCCGAGCTCTGGCTGAAGCAGCGGCCACAGTCAGCACAGCGGTAGGGCTTCTCCCCCGTGTGGACCCGGAGGTGGGTGGTGAGGGCAGAGCGCTGGGTGAAGGCCCGGCCACAGTCCAGGCAGCGGTGGGGCCGCTCCCCACGGTGGATGGCCCGGTGCTTGCTCAGAGAGGAGGCCTGGCTGAAGCCTTTGCCACAGTCAGGGCAACAGAAGGGCTTCTCGCCCGTGTGCGTGTACAGGTGCTCCACCAGGGTGGAGCGCCACGCAAAACTCTTTGCGCACATGTAGCAGCCATGACGCTGGTCGGCCCTCGGAACAGGGGGATGGGCGCAGAGTGGGGGGCGGCCCCGGCGAGGGACCTTGGGGGGCTGCTCCAAACTGTAAGGGAGCCGGGCAGAAGGGGGCTTAAGAGCCTTCAGCCCACAAGGCAGTGCATCCATAGAAAGGATCTTCCTCGGGGCCTCAGTCCCTCCTCTTTGTCCTTTCTCTTCTTTGTTTTTGGAATCTGCTGGTAGATAAAGGCAGAACTCAGGTCCTGGCTTATCTTGGTCCTTGAATCCCACACCCCATAGGGTGACAGAGAAGCCTCTTCGATATAGCCATCTTCTGGACCCATAGCTGCCTCTGGGACTCAGCTCTGCATAAGCAGGGAAGGTAAGTGTGACACCTTTTCCTCAGCTGCAGAGAACAGAAAGAAAAGCAGCAGAGAGAGTAGGAAGGAACAGGGCATTCCACCCCACCTCAGGGGTGGGGAAAAGGCTGAGGGAGAGGGGGATGACATTTGAGCTGGATCATGGAGATGGGTGGATGCTTAAGGATGCTTCAGACAGCAGAAACAGCACCAAGAGAGCCATGAACCTGTCTGGCCTCAACAAGTTCAGAGGGGCTGGGCATTCTGTAACAGGTTGACAGGACAAGCTGGAAGAAGAAAACGCTGGAAGCCAAAAGAGAGGAGGCTGCTACAAAAATATAACAAAAAAGAAAGTAAACTAAAACAACACATGAGGTGGCAGAGGAATGAGACGCAGAGAAACAGGAAGGGTAATGTGGAGCTCAGCAGAGCTTTGAAAACAACTTGACAGGAGGGGCTCTGATTTGCAGGAGTTGGGAGTGGAGAGGCAGGTGTGCCAGGGACCCGCACCCCAGCAGAGTCTAGTCACACCACAGCCCCTTTCTAGGCTAAATCCAGAGACTAGGCAGGACCTAGGTAGGCATAATCACCTTAGCTGCGAAAACAATTCAGAGAAAAGACTGATGATGGTAAGGAGCTGGCAGAGGGTAGAGGGGTCAGTCCCCATGAGACGGAGCCCCCAGTACTTCACCTGTGTCTGCTTCTGTCAGACATTCTCCCATCTCCGGATCTCGGGCATCTGGACCCCACAATTCGGCCTCTTCCTCCACCCAGGAGATGAGGGCGGGCTTGGTGCCTCGGAATCCTGGGGGAGAAGAACGCCGACTCCAAGCCGCTCCCACCCCCACCCCCGCGGTCTCAACGTCCTGGACTTAGGGCCCCCCATTCCTCGTGCAGGGCCCCGAGGCTGGACAGGGTGGGCGGGATGTGCGCTCTTGCGAGCTGTAGGGCGCTCACCGAGCGCGCCCAGATGACCGTAGGTCTCGCGCATCACGTCCCGGTACAAAGCCCTCTGCGTGGGCTGCAGGCACCCCCACTCCTCCGAAGAAAAGTACACGGCCACCTCCGCGAAGCTCACGGGCGCGGGTCTCCTCCCCTCGCGCGCGGCCCCATCTGGTTCCTGCGCGGGGAGCAAGGCCGGAGGCGGCGCCATGGTAAGTGTCTGCCCCGGCGACGAGCCAGAGCGGCCTCAGGTTCCGCGGGGCCTCACGTGATCGGGACTACCTGCCCAGCGGGCCCGAGGGTCTGGGCGCAGCAAGCGGCTTCTCCAGGGCCCACACCGGGGGCTAAAAACTGAGTTCGTGGCTGGAGGGACACACAATCAGGAGTGGAGGACGCCTCCCCAAGAGATGGCGGCAACACGACCTCACGATCTTGGTTCTGACGCGGTTTGATTCAGATGAGGCCCACCCCCTCACCCGCTTCGGTCTCCGGGTTGCTGGGACGCCCGCCCTCAGCCAAGATGGCCGCCACGGCTACCAGTGAGGGAGCAGGCGCCCCGCCCCGCCCGGGAGCCAGTGGCCTGGGCGGAGCAGCGGGCCACCACGTCCCCGCGCGGGTCCACGTCTCCGCGCGGGTCCCCGCCCCGCCCGGGTCTGGAGGACTGACTGAAGCGGCGGGAGGTCAGTGCCTGACCATCGCTGTTCCAGCCCTGACCCGGCCTGCTCCGCCCCGCCCTTGGGAATTGGGACGTCATATTTTGTGGCCAGGACGTTTATAATTGGGCTTGGCCCATCACTGGGTGACAGCAGCCTTTATCCAACATTGAGGGTAAAAAAATGTAGTGGATGAAAGAGAACCTTCTCTATTGGAAGTTTGTTCGAGCCTGAAATTCTGAGGGCTTCTATTTCAGCAGGTTGCGGGGGCAGCTGGAGGAGGGTAGGGTAAGATCTGAGAGATCAGAAAGGCCCCCTTTCCCGGCAGAGTCAGCGCAGGTTGGTTAAGAATTGGCTTGGGATGGTAGCTCTTGGCAGCAGGGCTCCAGTTAGAATCCCACATGCGGGCCAGTGACACTGCGCCCTCTACAGCTAAGATGGTGAACAACAGCTGGACCTGGAGCTGGGCTGTGGTGGTGAGGCACCAGCGATGGTGTATAGGCTGCAGTGGGCTGCCATAAGCTACCTTGAGTGGCTGGCAACTGGCGTGAGCGGCCAGCAGCCAGCGTGAGCTGCCAAGAGCCACTATGAGCGGCTGTCCAGTGGCTGGTAACCGATCTGCCTCACCCAGGAAGAGCGCAATGATACCAACATGGGCCAGTGAAGCCACATACTCCAGAACTAGACTGAAGAACACAAAAGGACAGCAATTTGTCTGTTCCCCTTCCCTGATTCCCCAACGCTGTTCCCCTCCCCCAATTCCCCAATAAAAACTTTATAAAAAATAATGGCCCCTTTCTGCAAGCTCACCTTCCCCCCCACATCCCCTGCAGACACGCCTCCCCCATATCTATTTGCCTCTACCTCAAGCCTGGCTCCCGAGCTCCTCTTCATGACAGAGCCACCTGCCACCTTATCCCGGCATGGACGACTCACAAGCTCGTCGGATTGGGCATGGCTCAACTAGAACTCATCCCTTTCTTCCCCCAAAAGGCCCCTCCTGGCGTCTTTATTTCAGCAAATGGCACCAACTCTCCTCATCATTTCTACCTCCAAACCTCCCCCTCTCACTGGGCACATTCACACACATTCATAAACACCCTTCCTGAAGGAGACATGATGCTTTGCCTGGGCTAAGTCAATCACGGCCCGTCCCATGCTTCCTGGAAATGCACTTCACGTCTTCAGCGGGCTTGGGCTCTGGTCTGGACCTTTTCTCTATGTACCCCCTTCCAAAGCCTTCCTGAGGCTTCCGCCTGACCCCTTGTGGTGGATGCTTCTCTCCACAGCCAGGACAGCTGGACAAGTAAAGAGCTGATCACAGCAGAAAGGGGGAAGGAGAAGACAAAAAGTCTGGAAAGAGTAAGGACGCAGGGTTGCCCCGGGACTCAATCCCAGCCCTAGCTCTGCCAGCCTCTCAGGCCCCTGAAGGACACGAGAAAACAGGACATTTCCATTAAGATCAATAGCATTTTGTCACCTGTCAGTGCCCACCCCTCATGTGGGTTCCTATGACACAGGCCCGAGATAGCTCTGGGTAGTGCTGGAAATTTACAGGGGTGTCTGGACCCTCCTGGGGATAACCCGTGTTAGGGTCTGTGCCCTGGGTCGGCCTCTGGGGCCTCTCGCACTAGGCTGGTGGGCCTCTGGTTGAAGCATCTTCCACAGTGGGGACAGGAGGACCCTTTGTGTATGTAAGTCAGCAGGTAGCATGAGCAGTAGCTGCTGTAGCGGAACCAGGTACTGACTGCACTAGCCGTAAGCACAGGGTCTCTCTCCAGAGTGTATTGGTGGTGAGATGGCAAAGCATGACCACTTGGGGCCCATGGAGGCAGGCGCTGCTTGAGTGCCAGGTGTTGAGGCTGGACGCAGAAGGGGTGGGGGGCGGGGGTGGGAGAGACCTGGCTACAGAGAGCCTTGTCAGTGTTTCTGATCCCAGGAACAGAGGCCAGGTCAGTGTTTCTGATCCCAGGAGCTCATGATGACACCCAGATAGATTTCTTTTCCTGGCCCTTTCCAAATGTATTGTTTTTCTGAGTGGCTGTCGTGAAACGTAGCAGATTCAAAACTTGCCCTGTTAATCCTTCAAGGTCTATTCATGTTCATGTGACAGAATCAACTTTCACAGTGGCAGAAGCATTCACATGGGTGCTTAGCCCCTGGAAGCACCCCCTAGACTGTGTCGGCCAACTGAGGGGCTCACGGATCGGGGACATTCCCACCCACCTTAGGACCAAGCAGAGGAGATACCCCCCAACCATAGGAGTGGCTGTTACAGGGTCCAGGGATCTGGAGACGGAAGGTGAGTTGCTTCCTCCTAAACTTGACTTCACACTGCCCCTGACCTAGCGTTTGGATGACTCGGACAGTGTGACCTGATCATGGGACCACTGGGTACCTCAAAGTCAATTAAGTGAAAACAAGAAGGTCAAGATTTTAGTCTCCAGTGTGTGTCATAGATTCAGCTCAGCAAAAATTAGGAACAATTAGAGAATGTTTCTTGCTCAACAAAACATATTCCCTTCCAGCTGGAAGCGGGGCATTGCCCCCACTTCTCACCTTTCTGTCTTTCTCAGTCTTCCTCCCTCCTGGAGATCCTGAGCAGGTATCATGCACCCCACAGCTGGGCCTCCTGCCCCACCCAGGAGATGAGGGCTGGTTTGGGGTCTGGAAATCCTGGGGAAGAACCCTAACTACTCAGCATTAAGACTATGTATTCATTCAATGAAAACATGTCAGGCACCTCTTGGTGTCAGGCGTTGTTCTAGATGTTCTAGGTGTTGGAGCCATTGGTGAACCAAGATAAGGTTACTGTTCTAAGCTTACACTAAGGGAGAGAGATACCAGGTGTGAGCTCCAGCGGCCCAGGTATGGAGACCTCTGGGCAGAATGCACTCGGGGCTACAGAGGTGGACACAGAGCCACGCTTGGAGGAGACTTCCAGCATAGGGCAGAAGATCTGCAGGAGCAGTTTCCTGGAGACAGCATTCGAGAAGGGTACTGAAGGATGTTCGACTTGGAGGTGTAGTGCATACAGGGCAGGACAGCAAGAGCGAGGGCTCATTAAGCTAGAGGCATATCCCCAAAGTAAAGACTCCATTTAGCTGGGGCCAAGTAGGATTGATTGCTTGCAGGGAGAGATGTGGTTTGAACTGGAGGTTAGCATGCCATGGGCCATTGTGTTGTTGCACAGGTTCTGAAAGTTTGGCAGGAAGTCATGGAGAACCACTGGAGGAGTCTGGCCAGGGACTCTCGGTTGTGAATTTCAGTTAGGCTGATCTGGCAGGGATCCCAGGAAAACAGTCACCCGGGATAGGAGCGGGGCCAATGCCCCTGCCCGGCCCATCCCACCTGCCCCCTTCCCTTTTCAGAGATCAAGGACAACCAGACCCCACGGAGCTGAGCACACCCAGGTGGCTGGTAGGTCTCCCCCGACACGTCCCTGTCAGGGGCCCTCTGCGCGGGCTGCAAACACCCCCACTCCTTGAGGAAGAAACACATGGTGTCAACGTAAGAAACATCCAAACCTGTAGAGAACTGTTATAAGAGTTGATTTGGGCCAAACTGAGGACATATGCCAGAAGCAAGATTTGAAATGCTCCCGAGAATAACGGTTTTGCAGTTTCTTTTACAGATTTGAAATTAAGGAGTACCCTGTTTTATATACTTATCACTTGCCTCCCCACCCTATTCAAATGTGAGTTCCATAGGAGAGGACTCCTAGGTTTTCTCTGCTATCCTGACACTGAAAGCAGTACCCAGTACTTAGTAAATGCTTACTAGATACCTGTTAAATCGATACTTGAGAATGAGAGCGCACAGCCGACCACCGTGCCTCCTGCTGCCCTGGACAGCACTGTGCTTGACACACTGCCTGGTTCTGCTCCCCTCCCCACGCCCCACCACCAGGGGTACTTCCTTTCTCCAGTTCCACCTTCTCTTTGACTCCCCATCTCTAGGACTGGTCACCCTTGGCCTGCCGGAGACCAAGACCACCTTCTGGAGCTGTAAAGGAGAGGTTAGTGCAAGGCACACTCTCTGGCTGTGTTTTTGCAAGGCTGACACAGCATCTCAGCATAGGAGATGGTTTCAGTACATTGGTGATAAAACATCCTGAGTTCTGATACACTGGGTGCAAAACATCCCACAGCCAATACAAGGAACTTTCTCCTCCCCTTTCCTCCCCCCTCATAAGCAAGGCTATATAAGTAAACCATGGCTGCTAGACTGGGTCACTGTCCTCCCATCAGGAGATAGCTATCTACCTAGCCCCTACTTTCAAGTACTTTTTTGTCTGTCTTTTTTCTTTTCTTTTCTTTTTTTTTTAGCTGAGCCATCCTGCCACCTGTTGGCAGCTCAGCGGCAGCTCAGCTCGGGCCGTGAATCAAACCAGGGACGCTGTTGTTCAGAGCTCAAACTCTTGAGCGAGCTCTTAACCAACTGAGCCACTCGGCCGGCCCTGTCTTTTCTTAATCCTCCGTCACCCCCCCTCTAGCCCGTTCAACTAGCTGCGCTGAATGCAGCATTGGCCTTCACACCCTCCCACTCCTGACTGCTCCCTTGCTCTGGCTCTCCACACTTGAAACCTCTGGGACTTGCTTGTTCACCGCTCATATTGTCAGTCACTGAGCCACGCAGCTTCTGTGGCCAAAACCTTCCATTCTTCCCAATTCCAAGGTCAGGAACTAAGAACAACTGCCAGAAAGTCTTGCTCTTTAGCTTGATCCCAACTCCTGACCGCCTCTGGAATCAGATGCCCAAGAGATCTCTGGTGTTCAGTATCCTCCCACAGGTCACACTCCACACTGTTTTACAAGGACATATCTGACAGTACCTGTCAAACAGCCCTGCTCCTGCTCGAAAACTTTCTATGGCTCCTCCATACCTAGGGGGCATAACTTGTGTTCCTCTGCTGGGACCTGTGGCCCTTCTGAATTGGCACCCACCTCTCTGCTGCACCTGTCTCTCATCATTCATTACCTAGTTTTTATGTTTCAGTCAAATAGAACCACTGACCATTTGTTATACATGCCTGTCCTGGTTGAAATCGTTCTCATCCTTCAAGGCCATGTTGCATCACTTCCTCCAGGAAGCCTTCTGTGATTCAGAAGACCTGCCCAAGTCTCCTCCTGGTACTCCTCACATACTACTTTGTATTGTATTACAGTAATAACAATCACCAATGTTTATTAGATACTGATATGC
The DNA here is from genome assembly GCF_001890085.2 of Hipposideros armiger. Lineage (NCBI taxonomy): Eukaryota > Metazoa > Chordata > Mammalia > Chiroptera > Hipposideridae > Hipposideros > Hipposideros armiger. The sequence continues at coordinate 557,135 of NW_017732149.1, read as the reverse complement.
AAGGCACTCTCCTCTGTTATCGCATTTAATCCTTACATCAATCTTATGAGGTAGGTGCTATTATCACCCAGGTTTTATAGATGAAGAGACTAAGGCACAGAGAGGTGACAAGGGGTAAGAAGTGGCTTGTCCAAGATTGCACAGCTAGAAAACAGGGGAGTCAGGGCCTGAACCCAGACAGTCTGACTCCAGAGCCCATGCTCTTAGTCCCTACTCCATACTGTCCATTTTTTATCCTTTCTATCAAACAAGGCTTCCTTGCTGCTCCCTTTGCCTGAAAACCTCCCCACACACCAGTTCCTACTTAAAGCTATGGGAGGCACAACCATCTCCTCTCCAAGCTGCATTTCCTGGTGTATCACCAACCAGGATGGGTTAGGTGGTGCTCTGGACTTACTTCGTCACAGCCCCAATCACACTCTTCCAAGTTAGCGTGTCCCTGGAGCCCAGCACAAAATCCCACAGGGGTACACCTGAAACTAATTTAAAAAAAATACATACATATATATACACACACACACATATAAAAGGGAAAAAAAAAACCCACAGGGGCTCCAGATGGTGTCTGCTGAACGAATGAATGGGGTCAGCCTTCCTTGGCTGAAATCCCTTTACCACCCAGCACTCTCTCCATCAGGTCTTTGAATGTTGACTGCACTTTCTAAGTGAAAGGTCACTGCCTTTGGTGGGGCTTTCAGCTTCCTGCTGAGACCCCCAGGCAGGCAGGGCTGGGCCCTGAGTCCTGAGGAGCCACCCCTAGCCCCAAGGGGAGGCCACTCTGGCTGGGGACTAAGGACTACAAAATCTTCTCTGCAGCTCCTGGTGTTTGCTCTCCCACTGGCTTCCTGTCCACATCTGTTCCCACCTCATCCTCACCTGAGACCCTGACCCATGTTCTGTCCAGATCGGACTGCTCAGAGGATGTGGTAGAAATATCTGGGCTCTGCTCTGTTGTCAATTTCCAGCTTTGCTGCCCTAAAGCAGTGAAACTGAAAAAATCACATCATCTCTCCGAGCCTGTTTACTCATCTGCAAAACATGGCTATTGATATCCATGCCCTGACTCCTTAGCAGGCTCTTTACACTTTCAGAAGTGGTAAATGTTGATAATTCACTCTTTCAACACATTTATTGCACATTTACTGTGCATACATACTATCTTGTTAAAATGTCAGTCTTCACAGTAACCCTTTCCTTTGAGGTAGATACAGATAATCCTTATTTTACACAGGAGGGAGGGAGTGAGGCTTTGGAGGGCCTGTGACCACCAGCTGTGTCCTGGGGCAAGTAGCAGAGACTAGCTCTGTGCCTGGGCTCCTGTACTCTTTCCACCCATTTCATTTCCCAGGCTCCCTGCTCATGTCAGTTAGCCAGGGCTTGACCATGGCCTCCATCTGGACCCCCTCCCCAGGCCTTAGCTCCCCTCAACATTTCCCAATCCTGTAGATAAGCAGCAAGGGTGTTGTTGGTTTTTATTATTATTTTTTTTTTAGACAATGGAAAGATCTTGGTTGCACCTGCTTCTGAGATAACACTGAGAAAAGTCCAGCATTTTACTCCTCGTTTTTTTTCAGAAAGACTGGGGAGAGGGGTATCACGTTTAATCTATTTGAATCTTTACAGGCACTTTCCTTTTTACAAGTTTGGAAACTTGAGAGAACCTTGAGGGAAGCCCAAAAGATGAATTCTGGTTCCCAAGTCCCTGACTCAGGGGCCTCCCTCAGGGCCTGGTCAGTCCTTGGCGCCACGTCAGGCTCAAGCCCGCCAGCAGAAGTTGCTCACCCGCACTCCTCAAAGATGTCAGGGTAGTGTCGGAACAGCACGGGCGGGTCGCGGTCGCCCCGCATGGGGGCGCGAGGCACAGCCCGGATGCCGGGCCTCCGCCCCCGCCGCCCCCCAGAGCATGACCGGTGGATCCACTGGTGTGCTTCCACGGCAAACTTCCTCTTGAAGCGCATGCCACACTCAGGACAGGGAAAGGGCCGCTCACCTGAGTGCATGCGTCGGTGGCTGACCAGCAGCGACGGGTAGGTGAAGCGGCGGCCGCAGTCTGTACACACATGGCGCCGCTGGCTGGCCTGAGCGTCATCGCTGGGTACCAGGTCCGGGGGCTGCGCACCTGCGCTCTGGGCCCACGCAGCTTTTATGGGTGGCTGTACTCCTGCCGAGGCCTTGCTGATGGCCGAATCAGGGTTGCGTTTCACCAGCTCTTCTGGCCTCGCCTTCCCAGGAGTCTTTCTGCGTCCCTTGGCTTCTGGTCCTTCTTCCGGTGCCTTTTCCTTCTTGTTTGGGGCATCTCCTGAGAAACAGGAATTAACTTACATTTTGAAACACATTTACTTAGACTGGCTCAGGTTATAGGGTGCTTTGACTTAAGGAAGTGCCAGAAAAGTACTGCCTAGTGATTATCACACAGGCTTTAAAGGACGGTTAACAGAGTTCAGATTTCTAATGAGTGACTGATCTGGGCCTGGGTTCCTCATGTGTCAAATGGGAATTATAACGGTTTCTTTTCAGGGTTGTTGGGAGGATTAAATCAGTAGAAGCATGTTAAGTAATTAGCCCTTAATAAGCAGCAGCTATTAGTACTGTGTTTTCTCGATTTTTTGTAGGGTAAGCCTTTTACAGATGAGGAATCCTAGTCGCTGGAGATCACTCTGCTAGAGGACCATGGGGAGAGAAAAGCCAAGTTGCCCATTACTGGGATTTTGTCATGTACTACTTTACTTTGCTTGAGGAATGTGAAAGGTGGATCTGAAGGCACTTCCATTCTTAGGAGGTTTTAGTTGTTCCTGGAAAAGGATTTCCTCCCACAGGAATGTGGAAACCTGAGGATTGGACTTGGGCTCCTGATTTTCCTAGTCTGGCCTCAACATTGTGACTGTCCCAAGTTCTGAAAACTTTGTACCAGGTCTGCCTTCTTTTCTCCTGTATTATCCAACATCGGGTGGCTCTTTCATTCCTTTAGGGATGCTAGGAATGGGGATCTGAAAGAAAACAGTGCTAGACCAGAAGCCCTGGAGCGCCTGGTCAGGAGAGACTTGGGACAATCCCTCACCTCTCAGAGCTCCTCCCATGCTTTCCCCCTCCTCTGGATCCTGGGCGGCGGGGCTCCAAGCCTCACTCTCCTGTTCCATCCAAGAAATGAGGGCTGGTTTGGGGCCTGGGCATCCTGGGAGAGAACAGGGATCACAGTGGCAGCCTGAGAGGCTGACCTGGGAAGATGGCATCCCCCTGCCAAGGTGGAGGCACGTCCTCAGAACTTATGCTCAACCTGGACAGTCTCAATGCTCCTGCCTGAAGGAAGCGGATTCGGGATGGAAGGACTTCCAAGGGGGTACCTGGGAATAGGAGGTGGCTGGTTCTGTTGGTGGAGTAGTTTGGGATTAGGGCTCACAATCCTCTGGGTCCCTCTATATCATCTCCTGTCTGAACCCCAGTGAAGGAGGGGGGCCCACCCGGGCCTCACCGAGCGCGCCCAAGTGGCCGTAGGTCTCGCGCATCACGTCCCGATACAGAGCCCTCTGCACGGGCCGCAGGCACCCCCACTCCTCTGGGGAGAAGTACACGGCCACCTCCGCGAAGCTCACGGCCCCGAGCTTCTTGCAACCAGGCCGGGTCTCCCCGGCTGTCAGCGCCGGGAGTGGGGCTGGGGGCGGCGCCATGGGGCCTCCCAGCCCCAGGCAGAGGCCTCCCTGGCCCCGCAGCAACCGCCTCCCGCCCTCGGCTCAGCTTTCGTCGTCTGCAGGAAGGGGTCCCCAGGCTGCAGCCCCTCCCAGACTTGGCGTCTGAGCGCAGCCGAGGGAACCGAAGTAGCAGGGACTGGCTACTAGGGATTCGGGGATTCTGATAGGGACTAACCAACCCCCTCGGTGTTTATGCACTTCTTGGCCATAGATACCCGGGCTGAAGGACCCGGAAGGTGCCTTTAGAAAATATGGCGACATCCTGGCTTCAGTTGTCACCGACTGCTCTTAATCCTTGATCATATCAAACATGGCGCCTGCCTGGCTTCTCTGGTCTCATCCTCAGCTTGCCCTCAAATAGAATGGCCGTTGCAGGTGGGTTTTACGGGAGGAGAGGGAGCGCGAGGGAGGTCGCGGAGAGCCTTCATGCCTTCAAGAAAAATGGACGGACCACTGGCTTCCAGCACCTCCCTTCACCGGCAGAGCACTGGTGGCGATTGGCCCCGAGCGCCGGAAGTGGTGGCGATTGGCCCCAAGTGCCGGAAGTGGTGGCGATTGGCCCCAAGCACCAGAAGCGGTAGCGATTGGCCCGGATTGCAGGAAGCGGTGTTATGCTTAGCCTGGGACCTGCCCAGCGTTTGAAAAAAAGCGCGGGCCTCTTCAAATCACCGTGCTGCTGGCTCTGGATCCAGCAGTGGTTCTCAACCTGTGGGTCGCGACACTTTTGGGGGTGGACCGACCCTTTCACAGGGGTCACCTAAGACCATTGGAACACAAAAAGATATTTATATTATGATTCATAACAGTAGCAAAATTACAGTTATAGAATAGCAACGAAAATAATTTCGTGGTTGGGGGTCACCACAACATGAGGAACTGCATTAGGAAGGTTGAGAACCGCTGCTAGAGGATCTTGTCTGTGGTGGAGCCGGGGATTGTGGCCCCCGACGATCTTCCCTCTGTGCGTCCAATAGCTGGATTTGGAATCTGGTTTCCAGTGCCTGCAGAAAGTCGCACACCCTGCCTTTACCCTGCGGACAGAGGAGGTAGAAGCCAGGTGGCGCTTGCAGTCTGGACGACAGCTTCGGAGCCCACCCGACTCCTTGGCTCCCTCAGTCTCTGGATTGGAGCAGCGGGTGAAGGAATGTGTTTGGGTAGGTTGGAATTGGAGTGGAGAAATAAAAAATGTTTCCAAATGAATGAATGCTCTTGGTTTAAAAAAAAAAGTGATACAAAAGGTTTGTAATGAAAAAAGCAATTTCCTGTACCCTTTCCTCCTGTTCCCTAGAGGCCACTACTTTCAACTCCTTTTATTAATTTGAATGAGTATTATACATACAGTAAAATGCACAGGTCTTCTGGGGAAAAGTCTCTGAGTTTTGACAAATGCATACAATCGTATTAACCATCACCCCAAACAAGATGTGCACACTTTCCAGTCAATACGTAATTTTTTATTGTGATAAAATATACATCACAAACCGTTACACATCAACCATTTAAAACTGTACAATTCAGGGCCGGCCGAGTGGCGCATTGGTTAAGAGTTGGCTTGGGACACCAGCTTTGAGCAGCTGGGCCCCGGTTCGGATCCCACAGGAGGGCCAGTGACGCTGTGCCCTCTACAGCTAAGATGGTGAACAACAGCTGGACCTGGAGCTGGGCTGCCATGAGTTGCAGGCGATGGCGTAGGCTGCAGTGGAGCTGCAGTGGGCTCCTGTAAGCTACCGTGAGCAGCCAGCAGCCGGTGTGAGCGGTCAAGAGCCGTCATGAGCGGCCGTCCAGTGTCTGGCAACTTATCTGCCTCACCCGGGAAGATCGCAATGATAATACCAACATAGGCCAGTGAAGCAACGTCCTCCACAACTAGACTGAAGAATGAAAGGACAGCAACTTGTCTGTTCCCTTTCCCCAATTCCCCAACGCTGTTCTTCCCTAATTCCCCAATAAAAATCTAAAAACAAACAACAACAAAAAAACTACGATTCAGTGGCATTTAGTACCTTTACAATGTGCTACCGTGGTCACTATTTTCATCACCCCTAAAGGAAACCCGCATGCTTCCCTCCCCGCAGCCCATGGCAATAACTGCTTTCTGTCTCTATGGATTTGCTTTTTCTGGATATTTACTATAAATGGAATCATACACTGTGTGTCCTTTTGTGGCTGGCTTCTGTCATGAGCAGAATGTTTTCAAGGTTTATCCATGTTATAGCTTGTGTCCTGCTTTGTTCCTTTTTCTGGATGAATAGTATTCCATTGTATGGATAGACCACTTTTGTTGTTGTTGTTGTTTTAAAGAAATTTTATTGGGGAACAGTGTGTTTTTCCCAGGACCCATCAGCTCCAAGTCAAGTAGTTGTCTTCAATCTAGCTGTGTGTGTGTGTGGGGGGGGTGCACAGCTCCTTGGCCCATGTGGGAATCGAACCAGCAACCTTGGTGTTATGAGCCTGTGCTCTAATCACCTGAGCTAACTGGTAGCCTCTGGATGGACCTTGTTTTGTTTATCCATCATTGATGGAGCTGGACATTTGGGTTGTTTCAACATTCATGTACAACTTTTTCTTTGTTTAATAGCTTTGATATATAATTCACTCAGGGTGCAATTTACCCATTTAAAGTGTATTCAGTGGTTTGGGTATAGTACATTATTGATTGTTTTCCAATTATGGTAGAATATATAGAATATAAAATTTACCACTTGAACCATTTTTTATGTTTACAATTCAGTGGCATTAATTATATTCACAATGTTGTGTAACCATCACCACTATTTCCAAAATGTTTTCATCACTGCAGAAGGAAACCTGGAACTCATTATGCAGTCATCTCTCCCCCATTCTGCTCTCCCCCAGCCCCTGGTAATTTCTAATTTTCTGTCTCTATGACTCTTCCTTCTCTAGATACCTCATATAAGTGAAGCCATACAATACTTGTCCTTTTTGTGTCTGACTTATTTCACTTAAGAGTTTTCAAGATTTATCCATGTAGCATGTTATCAGCAATTCATTCCTTTTTTTAAAAATTGTGATTAAATTTGTTATGATAATTTATAACACAAAAGTTACCATTTTAACGTGTACAATTCAGTGGTATTAAGTACGCTCACATTGTTATCCAACCAGTACCACCATCCATCTCCAGAACTTTTCATCTTCACAAACTAATTGAATACACTTTTTTTTTTTTTTTAGCTGAGCCATCCTGCCAACTTTTGGCAGCTCAGTGGCAACTCAGCTCGGGCCGGGCATCAAACCGCTGTTGCTCAGAGCTCAAATTCTTGAGCGAGCTCTTAACCAACTGAGCCACTTGGCCTGCCCTTGAATATGCTTTTAACTCTTAGCCATTTCTTTTGGAGCTTTCATTTAAAAAATATCCTTTTTTGGGCCAGTCGAGTGGCTCAGCTGGTTAAGAGCTCGCTTGGGAGCACCAGCTGTGAGCAGTAGGGCTGTGGTTCGGATACCACATTGAGGGCCAGTGACACTCGCCCTCTACAGCTAAGATGATGAACAACAGCTCGACCTGGAGCTGGGCTGCTGTGAGTCGCCGGCGACAGCGTAGGCTGCAGCCCCTGTGGCAGTGGGTTGCCATGGGCTACCGTATGTAGCCAGCAGCCAGCGTGAGCGGCCAGCAGCCAGTGTGAGCTGCCGGGAGCCGCTGTGAGTGGCCGTCCAGAGGCCGGCGACTGATTGCCTCACCCGGGAAGATCACAATGATCATACCAACATGTAACAGTGAAGCGACATCCTCCACAACTAGACTGAAGAACAAAAACAGCAATTTGTCTACCTCTCTGTTCCCCTTCCCTGATTCCCCAACGCTGTTCCCCTCTCTCAATTCCCCAATAAAATCTTTTTTAAAAAATCCTTTATTGCTGTTTCTTGATATGCTCATTTTAGACATTATTTATGAGCATCCTGCTGTGAAACTGCTTTGTTTCTAGCCCTATTCCCTTCACCTCTTTTCCCAACATACTTTATGCAATAAATTACTGTAAATATTTCCTATACATTCTGTGATTATATTTCCTTTCTTGTCAACTGTTTGCTTTTTTAAATTGAGATATATTTGACATATTGTGTAAATTTAAGGTGTACATGTTGATTTGATACATGTACATATTGTGTAATACAATTGCCATTGTCACGATTTGCTTTTCTGGAATTTCCTGTCTTTGTTTTTTCCTTGCATTATCTGCCCTTTCTGCTCCTTGAAGTTGTTCCAAATTACCAAAGATAGCATCAAATCTCAAACCCCCACTTTTTTCCTGGGAAACCTCCCTCCTCGAGCTCTCAGTCCTCTTTCTGCAAACTGGAGTGGACCTCGGCTTCCCTTCTTGCTCTTCTGGGTTGTATCTTCTGCTTCCTAGACTCAACATCTTCCCATTTTTCAGTCAAGATGGGGCATCTTAATGGACTGTGTCATTGGACTATAGGTACCAAATGTCTTCATCCCATGTTTGGGATACTTCTGCAATGAGGCGGGATGCCAGACAGTTTTGCTCAACATTGAGCTGGTCACTGGAGATAAGACCTACAAGGTCTCTCTTGGCAGCAGCACACAGTCTGGGCTTGGAACCACTCCTTCTTGGCTGTCCTGCTGGCCCCAGCACATGCTGAGTCTCCCCTTTGTGTTCAGAAACCATCTTTGCTGATCAAGCTAGTGCTTTTTGGGTCTTTGTATTTTCTGGCCCTACCCTTGCTGTGTTTTTTTTTTAAGTTTATTTGTTGTTTATCAGAAATTCAAGTTTTTATTAGGTATGCTGTATTTCTTTTTTAAAGCTTTTTATTGGGAATTGGGGAGGGGAACAGTGTTGGGGAATTGGGGAAGGGGAACATTGTGTTTTTCCAGGACCCATCAGCTCCAAGTCAAGTTGTCCTTCAGTCTTAGTTGTGGAGGGCGTAAGCTCAGCTCTAAGTCCAGTCACCACTTGCCAGAGGGCATAGTCCACCATTCCATGTGGGAGTCGAACCAGCAACCTTGCTGCTAAGAGCGCATGCTCTCACAGCTCAGCGGTAGCTTAGGTTAATTTCAGCTCACTGGCCCATGTGGGAATCAAACTAGCAACCCTGTTGCTCAGAGCTCACACTCTGAACCAACTGAGCCACTTGGCTGGCCCTGAGTTAATTTTTGTATATGGTTGAAAGTAGAGGTCCAGCTTCATTCTTTTGTATGTTGTCCAAGCACCATTTGTTGAAAAGACGATTTCTCCCTGAGTGGTCTTGGCACCTTTGTTGAAAATCAACTGATCATAAATGTAAGGGTTTCTTTCTGGAAGAACATTTTATTCTCTCTTATTTAATATGTTTCTGTCATTGAATTAGTTCTACCCTTCAGTTGCAGGGGAACTGCCTCTGCTGTGACCTAAATGGGAGTATAATGACTTAAGTGAATATGTAAGGTCTTTATATTGTTCTGGAGTATGGATATTTTGGTGAACATTAGATTCCCTACCCCCCACCCCCAAGAGATAAAAACCTTTTTAGTCCTTTAGGAAGACCCTGTAAAAATATTACAATAAAAGTTAAAGGGGAGTACCTAGTATCACCCCCAAGAGGTTTGCTGTACCACTCAATATTATTGTCCAATCTCCTGTTTGTATAGCCAACAAATGACAAAATGCCCATTTTCCAATAATTCAACGATTCCTTTGAACCACTGCTGCCAACTGAAATTATCATTGCTTCCAAAGACCAGGAAAAGTATGGTTCCAAAGATGGTTGTGTTTCCTGTAAGAACAAGCGCACAAGCGTCCCACTCAATCAGATGTGCTCTGGCAAATAGCCTAAAAATGCCTGTTTCAAGAAATAGGACAAGTTCATTAGAAGCACTATTCACAGCTTCTGTATCACTGTATCACTCATTAATGTTTTTGCTAATGCAGTATGGAATGGGTAGGGGAACAGAACAAGGGGTGCAGCATTGGCTAGAAAAAAATAAGTTAATATAGATTTTGCTATTCATATAATTCTTCTACATAATATACTTCTTTTTTTAAGGACCAAGGAATATTGCGAAGTACAAAACATGATAGAGTAAGTAAGATGCAACCTGAATACTGAAATGGGAAATTATATTTTGCATCACAGTACCAACAAATCAAGTATAGTCTAACAAATGTTTTGTTTATAACATTAAAATAAAATGCCTTATAAATTATAACAATTGGAATCAGGCTCAAAATTCAAAGTGTTTTTCATTTTAGATTAAAAATAGAGATGCATACAAAAAACAGAAAATATTACACTTAAGTCAAACAGGAGAATTATAATACTTTCATGCATTTTTCCAGTTTCTTGACTGATTGTTCTTAGGAAATATAGACGCTGGGAACATACACACAAGAAGGCACCAGGAATTTTAGAAGAATCTGAGGCATGAAGGCTAAGTTACAAGAGAGTTGAGTAGGCAAACTAAGGTAATTAAGATAAAAACTAAAGTATTGATTTGTTAACTAAATCATCGGTCATCTTAAGAGGACAATTTCTGTGGGCTAGTATGTTGTATAGCAGCTGGCTTTGGAGTCAGACCTGACTTGGGATCCTTCCCCTTAGATTAACTAGATATGTGATCCTGGGCAAGTTATTTAATACTCTATCACTGAACCTCAGTTTCCTCCTCTATTAAAGGGAAATGATACCTACCATCAGGTGTGCAATTTGAGGTTATCCTGTTTACAAATGAACAAGTTCAGGCCAGCTGAGTGGCACGTTGGTTAAGAGTTGGCTTGGGATGCCAGCTTTGAGCAGCAGAGTCCAGGTTCGGATCCCACATGAGGGCCAGTGACACTTCCCTCTACAGCTAAGATGGTGAACAATAGCTCAACAGCTCAACCTGGAGCTGGTCTGCCCGTAAGTCACCACCGATGGCGTAGGCTGCAGTGAGGCTGCAGTGGGCGGCCATAAACTACCACAAGTGGCTGGCAGCCAGCGTGAGCAGCTGGCAGCTGGTGTGAGCTGCCAAGAGCCGCTGTGAGCGGCCGTCCAGAGGCCAGCGACTGATCTGCCTCATCTGGGAAGAGCACAATGATAATACCAACATGGACCAGTGAAGCAACGTCCTCCACAACTAGAATGAAGAACAAAAGGACAGCAACTTGTGTTCCCCTTCCCCCGATTCCCCAGCGCTGTTCCCCTCCCCCAATTCCCCAATAAAATATATATATAAAAAAACCAAGTTGGTCTGTTACTGTTTCATGGATGCCGGCAGGAGACAAAAGACTCCTATGTCAGAGACAAATGACCTTATTCGCGGCACCACAAGCAGCCTGGGCATCATGTACACACTGGTTACTTTTGCCTCCTAAGTCTTACAGAACCAACCTGGAGGGGCCAAGTGGATGCGAGGCACACAGTGAGTTGCATTATAAGGGGGGAACAATGAGCTTGTAGAACCTGCTGTTTTAGAGTAAGTGGTGAGTAAACTGCAGTTTGTTTCAAATAGAGCCATTACCTCTCCCTCAAGGTCACGTGCTACAGACACACTCCTGAGAAATGGCCTGGGTAGAGTGGCCAGTGTCTTGCCTTTTTTTTTTCTTTCCCCTTATTCTCAGGTTTATTAAAGCAAAAGAGGACAGATTCAAATCAGCAAAGGGAAAAGGTGCATGTGGCAAAGTCCAGGAGAAACCAGATGCAAACTTCCAGGCATTCTCTCCATGTGGAGTTGCACAGGGATGCATGTAATTCTCCCAGAAATGATTTGTGACAATATACACAAATTATTGCCAACCAGAGATGCTCACCCGAGCCTTGGTGTCCAGGGTTTTTATTGGGGTTCAGTTACATAGACATGGAGTCCCATACAACTGACCTCAGCTACTCAGACACCAAACCCCCAGAGCAATAAAGGCAGTCACCGTAACTCACTTTGTTAGGATAAACTTAACAGGTCGGACTGGTACAGCTTGGCTCCAGGCCTCTGGCACTCAGAAACACCCTAATTAGACAAAATATTCAGGGACTCAGAATTTATCTCCCAGGTTGAGCCAAAGATGGGCTATGCCCTAAAAGATGAACTTTTTTTGGAATGTGCAGGGTTTGGGCAACTTAGGTCTGCTGAGTTAACCCCTTTGTGCACAGACCATATCTCCAAGCATTAGACTCAGTTTACACCCAATGTCCTGTTCTCCAGTGCCCAGCCACCCTGGCAAATGGTTGCAGGTACATTTAGTAAAGGCTAGATCTGCCACCTGTTTTCACCAACGTTAAGACAGTCCTTCATCAAGAAAACCCAGCCTCCCCTCATTCAGTGGGGCTCAAGGTCTGGAATTGGCTTAAGCCTGAGAATTTGCTGAGGGCGGGGTCCCACATTTTTGGTACTCAACAAGATATGTAGCAACATGAAAGACCCATGGAGAAGCATCTCCTAACACCTAGTTTATGGAGTTCTTGTGAAAATTAGATTTGAATGTAAAGAAAATGCTTAACGTAGTATATGATACATGATAAATGCTCAACAAAGTGGCTGTAGAACTATTGTCATAGACCAAAGAATGAACAGAGTGGCTATAGTTAACGTAGGCTACTGTTTCAAGAAATTTAGCTGAAAATAGGAGATGGGGGAAAGTTACTGTTTTTAAAGACAACATTTAACATGTTTATAGGCTGGGGTGTATGTGTTTCAGACAAGAGAAGGACTCTGAAACCATAAAACTAAGAGGAGAGGAAGATGAAAGATGGAGCCAGGTCCCTGAGGAGCAGTTGATGAAATCCAGGCACCCCGTTGTTGAGCATTGCACAAGGGACTTCCCCAAGGAAAGATGGAAGCAAGTAAATATGAGTAATCATGCTGGCAAACTGGGAGTCAGGGCAGGGAGTTTGGAATGTTGAAGGGGTTCCCATTTGGTGCCTTTTTGTTTTCTTGTTGAAGGAGAAGGTATTCCCTGGCTCAAGATAGATGGAAGACGTAATATTGAAGGTTCACTTGAGGTTGGAGATCAGGAAAGGTATAGTGGCTGGCTCCTCCCAGCAGCACTGCCATTTTTTTTCCTCATAGCCTATGTATAGGCATGAAGGCAGATGAGAGATGAACCCATATTGGGGCTGTGTATTAGTTAGCAATATTGATTGCAAGGAAGAGAGACTTAACTTAGGAAAGTACCTGAAGCAGAAGGGGGAATTTACTGGAAGGATAATACTGGAATCTCCCATTGAGTACAGGCCAGGATCACAACTGCTCATCAAAGGGATCTGGGCCTGAAGTGCTTTGGGAAACCGAGGAAGATGTCTCTTATCTCCGCCCTCCCCAGAACGGACACTGGAACTTAACCACTAATGGCTCCCAAGCTTTAATGAGTTACAACCAGACCCAAAGACAGTTATAAAATTCCTAGGTAAGGAAACAGTTGGGTCAGCCTGGTGATAAGTAGGTAAAAGAGGGGGGCTGAGCAGACGTCTGATAAATCTCTGCCAGGGTAGGGCAGGTCTCCATCAGAACTATAGAAATTTCTACTCGGTCAAGAACTAGATTTATTTTATAAACAGTAATTCCACAGGAATGTAACTGATTCATCAGACATTTTAATGAGACCCAATGTGGTCTGACCCCTGCCTTAGGGTAGCTCACCACCCAAGGAGAAACAGTTACAATGCAACTTGCTAAACAACAGAACAGATGTAATTACAAAAGCTGTGTTCCCCAGCTGCTCCCCCACTTTGAGGCTGAGATCGGGAGAGCTGAAGGAAGAAGTACCAGGGATAGCATGACCCCTTCCAGCTGTTGGAATATGAGATAAGTCATGTTTGGAAACTCCAATGTGGTGCAGCTACCCAAGGCAAAATGGTAGGCCTGTTCATTCAATTCGGTAAAGCTTTACTGAGCCCCTCCCCCGCGGTGCGTGCCATGGAGGCACATCAAAGATTAGGACACACTGCTGCCTCCTAGAGCTTATGGGAGGGGACAGGCTCTTTCACATGACTGTACAGTCTTTCTGTATTCAATCACCTAACTTTCTACCCCCCTTGAACGGCCTCCTTCATTTTATGAAAATGTTGACTTGAGGACTCATGGGAGATTCTGTGCTGACATCTCCTTGTTCTGATGAGAATCAGGGAGGTGTGAGACCTAGTTCTCAAAGATTTTCCAACCACTGGCTGCCTGGAAATAATGCAAATCCACCAGGAAAAGTACAAGCTAGTCCCGGTTTCCCTTCTTGCTGCCAGCCCACACCTTCCCTGCTTTTCCATAAGATCACTGCACTTCTGTCCCAGACCCAACCTGAACCGACTTTCCAAACACAGGGTACAGAAGACTTAGCTTCACAGTATGTGGTTTTTGTTTTTTTAAAAAGCTTAGGTATTGGGGTGGCCCATTAGCTCAGTTGGTTAGAGCGCAGTGCTCATAACACCAAGGTTGCCGGTTCGATCCCCACATGGGCCACTGAGATGCACCCTCCACAACTAGACTGAGACAACTACTTGACTTGGAGCTAATGGGTCCCGGAAAAACACTGTTCCCCAATTTAAAAAAAAAAAAAAAAGTTTAAGTATTTAGGTGTCTGCAACCCAGTAAACCCCTGGTTCAGAGGCCACCCCCCAAATCCACTGCCACCTAGAGCTGTTAAAACAAGTACAGACCAAGGGGGTAGGCTGACTTCTGTATAAATGACCCTTCAAAAGGGACATTGAAAAACCAGCACCTGTTTGGAGCAAGATCATGTGTGGGAATTGAAACCCTGTCTTTAAGGAATGACTGACCAAGGTAATGCTGTTTAAACTGAAAACACGGGGTCAAAATGGTTGTGATTAAGTTATCCAAAGGGCTGTCATATGGAGGAGTATTGAACATATTCTGGGTAAGGCTTACAGGGAAGGAGAGTGTGGCACTGACCACCTTCTCAGGATCAACTATCCCAAAATGACATGACCTGCCTTGTGAGGTAGTGAGCTCCCCGTCAAGGGAGGTTTGAAAGCAAGGACGGAACACCACTTGGCAGGAGTGTTGTAAAGGGAGTGAAACCAGATTTGTTTAAACCTGGAATGGAGGAAGCGGCAGAGTAGGGGAAGACCCTGCCCCCCCATAAGTGGGATTCTCCCGACCACATGCAAGGGGACAGGTGACCCCTGTATGCACAAACTAGAACAGCAGACGGCTCCTAAAGCAGGTGAGGCGAACTTCTGGTCCTGGTGGCCACGCACAGACATTCTCTTAAGGTAGGGTAGCTTGTTGAACTTTAACCGAATGATGTCACCTCGCCTAATGGGGCTGTCGTTTTAACAGACAAGCATAGTAAGGCAGCCAGTGCGCTAGAATAGACTCAGCTGAGGTCTGCAGTGCAGACCTGGGTTTTAGGCCTGAACCTGCCCTCTATGGCCTGGGGCTTCTCCTTCCTTCTTTGCGTCTCTCCTTGAAATGAAATGAACTCAAGACAGTCCTTCCGATTCTAAAGGTTGTTGTGCTTCTGACTGAGCCCCTCCAGCGCAGATCTGGGGTGACACTTGTGGACCGCCAGAGACCACCGCTGGCGGAAGCAACGGCCGCACTCGAGGCAGGGAAACGGCTTCTCACCGGTGTGCAGGAGCTGGTGCTGCGCCAGGTGGCTCCACTGGGCAAAGCGCTTGGAGCACAGGTCACAGGCGTAGGGCCGCTCGCCTGAGTGCACGCGCCGGTGACTGGCCAACAGCGAGGGGTAGGCAAAGCGGCGGCCGCAGTCATCACACGCATGCAGCTTCTCCTCGGTGTGCGTGCTGCGGTGGATGGCCAGGGAGCCGCTGCGCCGGAAGGCACGGCCACAGTCCGGGCAGGGATAGGGCTTCTCGCCAGTGTGCAGGAGCTGGTGCTGGAGCAGCGTGCTGCGCTGGGAGAAGCGCGCCTCGCAGTGCTCGCAGGCGTAGGGCCGCTCCCCGGAGTGCACGCGCCGGTGGCTCACCAGGCGCGAGGACGACGAGAAACGGCGTTCGCAGTCCGGGCACGGGTAGGGCTTCTCGCCAGTGTGGATGCGCTGATGGATGACCAGCGCGGTGCGCTGGCGGAAACGGCGACTGCATTCCAGGCAGGTGTAGGGCTTCTCCCCTGTGTGCGTGCGCTGGTGGATGGCCAGCAGGGACGGGTAGGCGAATCGACGCCCACAACTGGGGCACTGGTGGGGCTTCTCGCCCGTGTGCGTGGTCCGGTGATTGGCCAAAGAGCGGCTCCTCCGGAAGCAGCGGCCGCAGTCAGGACAATGGTAAGGCTTCTCGCCTGTGTGGATGACCTGGTGCTGGGAGAGGTTCTTCCGCTGCGAAAAACGTTTGCCACACTGGTCACAAACATAGGGACATTCTCCGGAGTGTGCCCGCCGGTGACTGACCAGCAGCGATGGGTAGGAAAAGCGGCGCCCGCAGTCTGGGCAAGGGTAAGGCTTTTTCAGGTTCTGGGCACACTTGTGGCTTTCCAGGGCCAGGCGATCAGGGAAGGTGCAACCGCAGTCAGGGCAGATGGGACCCCCAGATGTCTGTCTGGGGATCAGTCGGGGCTTACTGGGCTTCCGCCCCCTCTTCCCCTTTCGGGGTGGCTCCTTCGGTGGGAATACTTCCTTCTCGCCATTCTTTCTGGTTCTGGTTCCTACAGGGACACAGTGAGAAATTAACTGAACAAATACTGGGCTCCTACTCTTGCCTATTACAGTACCACAGGTTACGAGACACACAGACTCAGCCCGTCTTCAAGGAGTGTTAGTGACACAGACAACTCAGCGACACATACGGCTATGGAAATATGGAGCAGTATGTATACAGCAGCCCCTAACCCAGGAAGGTTTCTGGGAGGAGATTAAGCTGACTTTAAAAATTAAACATTTTTGAAGAGGTGAGTGTAAGGCAGGAAGTGGAAACAAATGAGGAGTGAGCTAAGGCCCTCTAAGCCAGTGGTTCTCAAAGTTTATTGTGATGGTATAACATTTGGAAGGCTTATTGAAACAGATTGCTGGGGGCTGGCCCAGTGGCCCGTTGGTTAAGAGTTGCTTGGGGGCCGGCCGAGTGGCTCAGCTGGGTAAGAGCTTGCTTGGGAGCGCCAGCTCTAAGAAGCAGGGCTGTGGTTCAGATCCCACATTGAGGGCCAGTGACGCTCACTGTCTACAGCTAAGATGATGAACAACAGCTTGACCTGGAGCTGGGCTGCTGTGAGTCACCAGCAACGGTGTAGGCTGCAGCGGGGCTGCAGTGGGCTGCCGTGAGCTACGTGAGTGGTCGGCAGCCGGTGTGAGCTGCTGAGAGCCGCTGTGAGCGGCCGACCAATGACCGGCGACCCGACTGCCTCATCCCGGAAGAGCACAGTAATCATACCAACATGGGCCAATGGGGCAACGTCCTCCACAACTAGACTGAAGAACAAAAACAGCAATTTGTCTACCTGTATGCTCCCCTTTCCCGATTCCCCGCTGTTCCCCTCCCCCCAATTCCCCAATAAAAAAAAAAAAGAGTTGCTTGGGACACCTGCTCTGAGCAGCAGGGCCCCGGTTCAGATCCCACATTAGGGTTAGTGATGCTGTGCCCTCTACAGCTAAGATGGTGAACAACAGCTCAACCTGGAGCTGGGCTGCCATTAGCACCTGTAAGCGGCCGCCCAATGGCCTGCGAGCGACTGCCTCAGTGCAATGATAATACTAACACGGGCCAGTGAAGCAACGTCCTCCACAACTAGACTGAAGAACAAAAAAGGACAGCAACTTGTCTGTTCCCCTTCCCCAATTCCCCAATGCTGTTCCCCTCCCCCAACCCCCCAATTAAAAAAATCTTAAAAAAAAATAAGAAAAGAAAGGAAACAGCAGGTCTGGGGTGGGGCCCACAAATTTGAATTTCAAAAAAAGATGGGGAGTGATGCTGCTGCTGGTCTGAGGACCACACTGAGAACCGCTGCCGTAAGGACCTTGGACTGTATTGTACCCAATGGTTCTCAAACCTAACCATACATCCAATTCAATTGTGGTTGTTAAAACAAAAACACATTCCTAAACATCCATAAGAGTATAAATAAGTTCCCTAAGCGACTTAGCTATAACTAAGGCTGTTGTACACCTGCCCTGGCAAAAAACTGAAAGGTTTTTGTTTTGTTTTTTAAGCTGAGCCATCCTGCCACCTGTTGGCAGCTCAGCGGCTGCTCAGCTTGGGCTGGGACTCGAAACGCTGTTGCTCAGAGCTCAAACTCTTGAGCGAGCTCTTAACCAACTGAGCTACTCGGCCAGCCCAAAAACTGAAAGGTTTTAAGCAAAAAACATCACGGTCAGATCTGAACCTTAGCTAGCTCTGGTCTGAGAGAATCTAGTAAGAAATTCCAACCCAAGGAATTCCCTGTGAGTGGTCTGGGGCCTTCTACATGAAGGGCATTAATCAGAGCCTTGCTGGGTCCTGGGGGAGAGGGCAGTGTGCCCTGCACTGATCAGGGGAATCTGCTAGATGGGCAGAAAGAGATCCCTGCGCCCCAGGCAGCTGCTCTTCAGGAGATCCCTTCAACCAAAACACAGACAACTCAAGGAGGTAGAAGGTCTCCCTGTCAGAGCCCAGTTCACAGGAGACTGGGGCAAGGATCCCGGGAAGCAGGCAGGAAGGTAGCTTCTTTTAACAGCCCACTGATTAGAGAACTGCAGATGGCTACTTTGCAAACTGGCATGGGAATGTGTGTGTGGTGGACCCACCCCAACACCATGATAAACGGTACCCTGAAACTGAAAATGAACACAGGAAGTGGAGCGCTACAACATGGGTCACGGGTACCCCTCACCACCAAAGCTATGGACTGAGGCATGAGAGGCTGCAGTGCCTCCATGGGCATTTTTCACTCACTTCTTTGGACTGTTACCCCCCGTGGGCACTCCTGCGGATCCAGGGCAGCTGGTTCCCAATCATCGGTATTTCGTTCCAACCAGGAGATCAGGGCTGGTGTGTGACCTGCGCACCCTGGGGAAGGAGAACCAGTTAGAGGTCCAGCTCATACATAACGCTGGATAAATATCTACCCAGTGCATCTCCTGCCAAGCCCCAGTCCTCATCCCTGACACCACCTGGTCGCAGGCGAGGACCCTGGACACTCTGGACTCCCTGCCCCACCCCCACCTCTACCCGCCTCCCGCCCCCTCCAAGCGCCTCCATCCCTTCGTCCCCGCGGAAGCAGACTGGGCCGGGCCTCACCGAGCGCGCCAAAGTGGCCGTAGGTCTCGCGCATCACGTCCCGGTACAGAGCCCTCTGCGCGGGCAGCAGACACCCCCACTCCTCCGGGGAGAAATACACGGCCACGTCCGCGAACTTCACCGCCTTTGGCTTCCTTCCTCCTCTCCGGCCCGGTACGGCCTCTCCTGGTCCCCGTGCGGAGAGTGGAGCGGAAGGCGGCGCCATTGCATCCGAGAAGCCGGCGCCACGGCCTTCCCCGTCCCAGCCTCGGCCCCCAACGGGCCCCGGGATTTGAGCCCCCGCTGGACCGGGACTTGAGCCCCCGCTGGACCGGGACTATGTCTAGGGGCGGACCGGAGGGACTCTCAGTCGGCTGCCTCCGGGGCTAACGGAAACCTCTCACTGTTATTCAGGAAACTCCTGCCTGAACTTGGGGGAAAGGCACCGGAAGATGCCTTCGGGGAAAATGGCGGCGCTGCTACTGCGCCGCCTTTGCCTGCAACACAGGCAGCTTCCAGCTATCGATTTTATTGACCGGAGCGCCATGCCGGCTTCCTACCCTCTTTGCCCTCAAGTGTGATGGCGCTGCGATGGGCTTCACGCTCTTCCCCCCATTGTACGCGGTCATTGGGCGGCAGCTGAAGGTCGAGCGTTCTGATTGGACGCCGGCGAAAGCCCGTTTGGACGAAGCCAATGGAAGCGTAAGGGCGGAAACCGGCCCTCTAATGTCGGGTGACTGAGTGTAGGTCCGTCGAGGGGCTGCGGACCTAGTTAGCCACCAGCTGGTTCTCCGGCAGGTGTTGCGGGGCGCACGGAGGGAAGGATGTGGGCGAGGGAGCCACTCCGGTTCTCTCAGGCCTGAGATGCCCCTCGGCTCCTTTTCGTGGTTTTCTTAAGAGGAACCTTCGCTTTGGATAATGGGGAACTTCCTCGTTGCCCTTTTGGGAAGGGAGTTAACGTTAGTGCTTCCTGTGTGCAGACACCATGCCCAACATTATATGCATTTTATCTTATTTATTCTTTGCCACCATTATGTGTGTGTGTGTGTGGGGGGGGTTATCACCCCAGTTCCACTGATGAGGAAAGATCTCAGAAGGATACTGCTTGCTAGTAAGGAGAGGAATAAATTTAAACGCGGGGATTCCGGGGACATTATTCCCACCACTCTTCCCCTCTTCCTAACTCCACCTGAGCTCCTGGTCTCTTCTCAGGTTCAATTTTTTTTTTTTCCAATTACAGTTAACACTCAATATAATATTCGTTTCAGATGTATAAGGTTCAATCTTCTGCGTCTCTCTCCAGACTTTATTTTGACATACATTTGTTCGACGTACACAGCATAGTGCTGGGTAGTTAGGAGAGGCTGCGTCACAGAAATAACTTCTGGTCCCTTTTCTGAATGGAGTTCAGCCTAGTGAGGCATATTACATTCACAACTAATAACAGAATGAGACAAGCATGTATGGGAAAGGCATATTGGAAAGGGAATTGTTGATGGAGCCCGTCAGCACCCACACCATCGGTCTGGCCCCACTTCAGGGTAAGTGTGGTGGTGCAGTTTCGCCAGCTGGATGGCATCTCCCAGAAGTGGGAGAATATACCGTTTGCTATATCTCTTACCTCAGCGGGTGACATACACATCTATCTCCCCAACCCATTAATATTTTAAAGCACCTACTATGGGCAAAACACTACCCCAAAGTCTACAGGGAATAAAGACAAATAATGGGACAGGAAAGCACAAGATCACATAGGCAGTAAGAGATTCCAAGGAAGATGATTTTATCCAAGGAAGATAAAAAAAACTTCAGTGAACCTTCACCAAAGTCTATTCTGTTCTAAGGACAGTGACTTTATAGAACATGGGGTGGAAGGTGGAATGTCAAGATTGCCAAAATGAATAAGACAGAGCCCCTCTTCCTAATGACTTTCCAGACATGCATCAAGTGCGAAATGAGTTTGGTCTGTGAAGGAATAGGATTTAAGGAGGGCAGTGGTGTTCATTATACATTTGTTGAGTAAACAGCTGAATTCCATAGCCATAAAGGTCTCTGGCACAAAGCCCAGAATTCAGAAAAGTTATGAATGTGAAGAGAATGATGCTACTTTCTGATGTGGCACATGATACACCTATGGTAAAACTGAAGGACTGAAAGGGTAGGTTGGTACCAGATATTGGAGGCCTTCATCCTGTACTTTGGGGGCACTCTCAATAAGTTTAGAGAAGAGAAGTATGTTTTAGGAAGATTACTCTGGTAGTTTGCAGGATGAACTGATAACTTTGTGCCTACTCTTTCTGCCTATGTTGCGCTCCGCACGACATGAGCATTGGGAGAACGAGAGGGGATGGCGAAGGGTTAAGAAATAAAAGAAACAGCAGTCAAGAGTTAAATGAGCGTGGGGCCAAGGGTCTCCAGCCTCATGGACTAAGAGCCCCAAATCGGGCCGACACACCGCTTTTATTTATCCACCTACCCGGAAGTAGCCTTGTTCTCTCCACAGTCCGTGAGTCTCATCCCTGAGAACTTGCTCAAGCCAAAATTACCCATGCCTGCAAGCTGCTATAGTCCTCCTGCAGTGATAAGACAGATGCTCTGCCTTCACACACCCTATATGCATACAACCCCAGGAAGATAAGATTATTGTGCTGAGGACAGATACTATCACACCATCAGGTCACTTCCCAAGCAGGTTGAGGGAAGGAATGTAGCTACAGAGGTAGAAAACCTCCAGTCTTTTTGGGGAGCTAGTAAAGGCTCATGCCCACCTCCATCAGCCGCAAGATTTCTCCTATGGCCTCCACCCGACCATGCCTGTCTTAGGTTGTTCCTCCCATGAGGAATCTTAACCATCATTGACTAACTGGCCATCCTTTGGAGCCAAACAAGGAGACACAAGGTGTATGAGCACTGTCCTCAAAAGGGTCAGTTTAGGGTTAAGCACGGAGGGACAGACGGCTGCACAGCTGTGTGGCAACATGCCTATACACAGTTCAGTTTGGAGAAATAAGAATGTAAAGTTAGGCTACTAAGGGAATAAAAAGTAAAATCGATAGCAAACCATTTCATTTGAAAGGAAGAAAGTGACTAAACAGAGGAGGCTGAAAAGAATCACACTTCCTCCGTGGACATCTTGCCTAAATGGTAAAGATGAGCTGTCACCTGAACAAGAAGATGCTGACATTGAACAGCAGAGAAGATGAAATACTGAGGTGAGAAGGTGCTGGGCCCTCTTCCCACATCCAGGAAATAGAAAGGCAGGCTGGACTGAAGGTGCAGCTTCAGCCTCGCCCTTTTGGCTGTGAAAATTAATAAAGGAAACCTCAGCTAAAACGAGTTGGGAAGGCCTGTAGTGGGAGTTCCTGTGCCCTACCACTCATCCTCAGTTACCTCAAATGGGAAGAGATATACCTAGCATCTCCAACAGGAAGGTATATCCATTTACTACTCTACAGGGGGAAGATTTTCTTCTTGCCCCAGCAACATGCTCCAATGGAAAGGGCTGCAGCTCAACCAATGAGAAGCCACAGTCACCCTGAACTCTTTGTTTTCCTCCAATGAACTTTCATTTTTCTTTTGCTAATGACTTCCTTGCTCCACCCTCCTTTCCATTTCGTATAACTCCTTGGAGTATCCCTCTGCTTCCTAGATGAGAGGCTGCCCATCTCATGAATCATTTAATAAAGCCAATTAGATCTTCAAATTTACTCAGTTGAATTTTGTTTTTTAACTCCAGGCTTGCCACCATTTTGATTGGTTGCACTAAGGTAGGACCTAGGAATCAGGCAGAGTCAGATACTCCTCTAACTGCAGGGAAGCACTTTGGAGAAAAAAAGCACCCAGTACTTAATGAGAGCAGAGTGCCTTGCTCCTTTCTGTATAAATTCCTGGATCTACACTGGGGACAGGGACAAGCAGGGCTCCTTACAAAGGAGGACTTCCCACTGCAGAAAAGGCTAGAGAAGATCCAGGGAGCCTATACACCAAGCGGCCACAGAAAGACTAAAAGCACCCTGTTCTGGGTAAGGGGAAATGGTGTTAAGGGCCAACACCTTGTGGGCACAACGATATAGACGATCTCAGTTGAAACTCACCTCCCAGAGTCCTTATGAGGACAATTATCCTTCCATCACAGTTGAGCAGCTTTCCTAAAATCTGTTAGTAAAGGCAGGGATGAGCTTGAACCTGGAATGTCCTCTGCATTGCACTGACAGCTCTAAACTAGGTGAAAGGCTTTGAGATTCATGTCTCCTGGTTTCATGTTCGGTGAGGGGACAGGTCTGAAAGTGCAGCCTTCGGTTTCAGTACACACAGTTCACCTTATAGACTGACAGGCACCTAACCTTTGCCTAAGAGGTCACAAACCCAGACTTGGACAAGCAGCATTAGTCCTAGGGGTAATCAGTAATGGAGTCTCACCTTTTCTTAACAGATTCATGTAATCAAGTTCCAACCTATTCCCTTTCTGAGTGAGGTAACTCATTGATACATTTCTGATTATCTCCTGCTCTCTGAAGAGGGACATCAAGGCACCTACAGAACTTGTCACTTTGTACATTTTTTTCCCTCTCTCTCCTGCCCCTTCTTGCTCTGCATGGCCGACACTTGGTGAGGAGGGATATCATCCATCATAAGCTCCTTCACAGCACCTCACCCACATCAGCCACACTCCTGGAACTTACCTGAGAAATAGTGGACGTGAACAGGGGTCCTGATCCCCAGGTCAGGAGCCTGGCACAGGGGCTGCCCAGTTTTCCCACACTGTGCCTCACCTTCTCTGCCTAATGGACCCACTGGTGGGCTTTCAGGGCATACTTTCTCTTGAAGTGTTTCCTGCACTCAAAGCTGGGAAAGGGCCTCTCATCAGAGTGGACACACCTATGGCTGAGCAGAAGGGAAGAATAAAAGCAGCTGCCATACTCTGGACCAAATCTGGCAACATATCTAAAGGATTAAAAATCATGATTGGACAGGATTTATCCCAGGATTGCAAGGTTAGTTTAACATCTGAAAATCAATTAATGTAATATGTCATACAGTGATAAAGACAAAAACCACATGATCACCTTAACAGATATAGAAAAGGCACTTGACAGAATCCAACATGTCTTCATGATAAAAATGCTCAACAACTAAGACTAGAAGAGAACATCCTCAACCTGATGAAAGACTGAATGCTTTCCCTGTAAGATCAGGAACAAGACAGGAAGGTCCACTGTTGCCTACTCTATTCTATTCTATCCTATCCTATTCCATTCACCACTATTACCCTATCCTATCCTATCCTATTCCATTCATTACTGCTGCTCTCATCACTTCTATTCTATTCTAGCCAAGCCCATTCACCACTATTACTCTCATCACTTCTATTCTATTCTATTACATTGTACTGTTCTAGCCAGAACAGTTAGACAAGAAAATAAAATAAAATGCACTCAGGTTAGAAAGGAAGATGTAAAACTATTGCTATTTGTACATGACATGATATACAAATTCCTAAGGAATTCGTTTTTTAAGAAAATATTATTACAGCCACTTTGGAAGATTGTCAGTTTGTTACAAAACTGATCATACTCTTACCATACAATCCAGCAATTTGTACTTCTGGGTATTTATCCAAACAAGGTGATAACTTATGCCTACACAAATGACAAAAGCTGACACTCAGATGTCTATAGCAGCTTTATTTATAATTTCCAAAATTTGGAAGCAACCAAGATGTCCTTCAGTAGGTGGACAGATAAATAACCTGTGGTTCATGCGTACAGTGAAATATTAGCACTGAAAAGAAATGAGCTATCAATCCATGAAAAGACATGGAGGAAACTTAAATGCATATTACTAAGAGAAGCCGATCTGAAAAGGCTACTATATGAATCCTACTATATGACATTCTGGAAAAGGCAAAACTATGTAGACAACGTAAAGAACAGTGGTTGCCAGGGGTTGAGGGATAGGGAGGGATAGGTGGAACACAGAGGATTTTTAGGGTAGTGAAACTGTTATGTATGATGGTGGATACATGTCATTAGACATTTGTCAAAACTCATAGAATGTACAACACCAAAAGTGATCCCTAACGTACACTATGGATTTTGAGTGATAATATTGTTTCAATGTAGGTTCATAAATTGTAACACATGTACTACTCTAGTATAGGATATTGATAACAGAGGAGGCTGTGTGTGTGTGAAGGCAGAAGGATATGGGAACTCTCTGTACTTTTTGCTCAATTTTACTGTGAACTCTAAGCTACTCTAAAAAATAAAAATTTTTTAAAATACTAATTCCTTGGCCAACCGAGTGGCTCATTTGGTTAAGAGCTCGCTCAAGAGTTTGAGCTCTGAGCAACAGCGGTTCAATTCCTGGCCCAAGCTGAGCTGCTGCTGAGCTGCCAATAGGTGGCAGGATGGATCAGCTAAAACAAACAAACAAACAAAAATACTGATTCCTCATACAACATGGATTAGCTTTAAAAATATTATGTTAAGTGAAAGGAGCCATATTCAAAAGACCTCATTATCTCTTGATTCCATTTATATGAAATGTCCAGAATAGGCAAATCCCTCGTAGATTAGTGGTTGGCAGGGGCTGGAGAAGGGAAGAATGGTGAATAAGGGGTTTCTTTCTGGGCTTATGAAAATGTGCTAAAATTTATTGTGATGATGGTTTCATAGCGGAATATACTAATAACATTGAATTATACACTTTAAGTGGGTGAATTATATGGATTATGAATAACATCTCAATAAAGCTGTTAAAAATAACTATGTTGGGCCGGCTGAGTGGCGCGTTGGTTAAGACCTGGCTTGGGACGCCAAAGGGCCCCGTTCAGATCCCACATATGAGGGCCAGTGACACTGCCCTCCACAGCTAAGATGCTGAACAATAGCTCAACCTGGAGCTGGGCTGCTGTGAGTTGCCAGAGATAGAGTAGGCTGCAGCCCCTGCTGCAGTGGGCTGCCATGGGCTACCGTGTGTAGCCAGCAGCCGCAGTGAGCGGCCGTCCAGAAGCCGGCGACTGATCTGCCTCGCCAGGGAAGAGCGCAATGATGATGCCAACTTGGGCCAGTGAAGCGACATCCTCCACAACTAGACTGAAGAACAAAAGGACAGCAACTTGTCTGTTCCCCTTCCTCCAATTCCCCAGCGCTGTTCCCATACCCCAATTCCCCAATAAAAGTCTTTAAAAAATAATAATAATAAAATAAATAAATAAATAAATAACTATGTTGTCGTCAGAGACATGGAAAGATGGTCATGGTAACTTATTTAAAAACAAACAGAAAAACCTCAAGACTTCCGGGAGGCATCGTGGAACAGCCCTTCCCCAAGCCTCAGCCGTTTTAGCTTCTCCTTTCCCCATCCCCTCTAGGCATTTTGCCCTCTTCGGGTAATCTCCGCGACTGCAGCTCTCGCCCAAGAACTGGTTTGAATACATTGTGAATAAATGAATAAATGAATGAGCAAAAAGAGGCAGAGCGTGGAGGCCCTAACAGGCCTCACCGAGCGCGCCCAGGTGGCCGTAGGTCTCTGGCATCACGTCTCGGTCCAGGGCCTTCTGCGCCTTCGGCTTCACCACTCCCCCAATAAGGGATACCCGGCCCCCAGCCCCTTCGGCTCAGGTCCAGCCTCTGGGCTTCTGATAGGGAGCGGGGTGGGGTCGGCGCTTTGGACTCTTCCAGCCCCCAGGTCCTGGATGTTACAACCCCAGAGCCACTGTCTTTTCCGCGCTGACACCGCCCCGCTGGACCCGGCGTCCGAGCCAGCCGGAATCTAACTCCGCGTGGGGCCAAGCTGAGGCCAGAACAGAGGAATCCCGGATAACGGTACCAGAAAATGCCCCAAGAGAATATGGAGGCAACCTGCCCAAGACCAACGTGGAGATGCAATCGGAAACTTGATGTTCGTTCACTCCAGTTGATCTTCTCAAATAAGAGTCGGATCCAAATACCAGCTCTCACTCTGAATTCCTAGCCCCTGCTTAGGCGCTTGCGGTGATTGGCTTGAGGACTTCTAACAGCACCCAGTAATTGGGCTGCTCCCAACAACTCTAGGACGCTGTTGCTAGGTAACTCTTGACAGGAGGCCAGGTTCTTTCACGCAGGATTAGGCGTTTCGAAGGATTTACTATGTAATCCTTGGTCAGCGTCCTCTGCGCTATTCTACCTCGGCTCCTTCTGTCCGCTGACCCACGAGTCCTCGGAGAGCACGTCCTGGCCGCAAAAGGAACTGGGTTCCTGTCCTAAGAGAAGACAATTCTGGGAAGCTGAGACATTTATAGAATTTCTACATTATGCTCACACACGCTCGTGGGACAGACGTACCTGGCCACCAGCGAAACTTCACTGATTTACAGAAGGGTTCTATTCCGTTTTCTCCACCGCTCTCAGGGCTCAGTGGGCAAAGTCAGAATCTTTATTCTTTGTTGCTCCTAAACATCTAATAACTGTAGTGATAAGAAAAATAGCAACCCACACAATATGCCAGGAATTGTGCAAAACACTCTAAATACATTGTCATTATGTCGTTAACTGAATTTAAGCCTCCAAACAACGCCCTTGAGGCTGTTCATCTCACTTTCCGAGTGGGGGCGCTCAAGCTCAGTCCAGTAGTGAAACTTCACTGTAACACAGCTCAACTGAGCCAGTAATAAAATTCAATGTATCCCACTTTGAAGCCCGTGTATCCTAACCATTATGCTATACGACTTCTCCTCGACACAGCAATTGCTCAAAAATATCGAATTAAAAAATTTTTCTTTGCCTCCCCTTTGCCCCTTTGCCCCACCCTCCACTACCACCCCCACCCCCAAGCAAGAGATGGCCTTTCTACTTCCAGAGGTTCACAATGGACTCTTATTCCGTAATTAACTCACTCTACAGGTATGAGGCACAGGACCTCTGATGGGCTTATAATTCAATGGAAAGAGTGTAGGCCTTGGAGTTGGGAAACTCTTGAGCCCTGCTATATGATGTAACTCTTGGCAGCTGTATAATGTAAGCTCATTACTTCACCTTGATGGTGTAGGTTTCTTCCTTTGTAAAATTGAGGTCATACTCTCTACCTTACAGACATGTCATTGAAGTTTAAAGGAGTTAACTGTAAAGCATAGGGCTTATAATAAGCAGTTAATTCAAGGGAGTTATTATCTGAAGGAGATGGAAGTTGGCTAATAAGAGGGATGCTGTTGGTTTGCAAACTGGGAAATTTCCCAGGTGAAATCTGAAAGTGAGGGCAAGGAGAGACCGAAGGAAGAGGCAGACCACTCCAGATTGAAAGATGGCAGGTTTAATAAGCCAGGGAACTTATTTACAAAGCTTGTCTTGGGTGACTCCAAGACAAGTGGATCTCCGTCTCCACCTGCCAGAATCTTAAAATTTTATATAGAGGCACAAGTACTGTCCAGATGGTCTCAGCAACACATTACTCTCTCAATGCCATGTCCTTGAAAACAGCTCCCACTGTGGGACTGGCGGGCAGAACGTACATTCCAAGTACAGGGGTGGGGGTGAGGAGCCTCCAATTGCCTGGGTTTGGCTCGCAGATCAATCAACAGTCATGTCCTCTTGATGACCCTCCTCCAACAAATGCTTCCTGCATGTTCACCTATCTTGAAACAGTGCGAAAATGCCATCAGCATATAATTTTATTCTTGGAGAAGTCTTGAAGGTTGGGGGTATAGTCTTCACCCCCTCTTCTTCAGCTCTCATCCCTTGGCTATTCAAATATCTCCCACTTCTAAATTCCTGGAGTCCCCCTTACTCTCCCAGGCTGACTAACATAGACTTCTGGAAGATATCTGGATAATGGCTTAACTTCTGGAAGATATCTCTGGATTTGGATATAAGAACTGAGACCCAAGTTCTTTTGGCTACTTCTTAACATGTATCTGGATTTTTTTTCCCTACTGAGGGTGGTTCTGTTGATGCTTAATCAGAACTTGTAGCCAGGACAAATACTTAGGCCTTTCAGAAAGATGTAAGGCCACTTCTAACTCATTCATTCAGGTGATGTCCTGTGAGAGCTAAACAGAGTCCTGCACTTCATGAACAACTAGGGAAACATTTTTGGATACTGCTTCAGAGGCGAATCAGCCCCTAGGCTCCTAGAGAAGCATCAGCCCCACTCTGGGAAGAGGTAAGGCCATGCATCTCAGGTGCAAACCCAAGGTAGAGTTTGCAGAAAGCCCAGCTACAGTCAAGGCAACATTCCTGGGCTTTACAGTGGGGGATTAACACAGACTTGGATGGAGATTTCAGGTTCAAAGGCGTGAGGGTATTGTGGGTGCCAGGCCATGGTTTTCCGTCTCAGGGTGAGGCACCTGCACTGGCACTGGTATCTCTTATCTCCCCAGGTTTCTTGACTTTTTGTTCCTTCCTTCAATGTCTCTTTCCTCCTGTTTTCTGCTGAAGAAGAGGGAGACTCTCAGGGTTGTAACTAGTTTTAGTCCATGACGCTTTTCACGGTTCTTGGAGAGGTGAGGATGAGGGCCATGGGAAAATTCAAAGACGTGAGTCAGAGTTCCCCTGGATAGTTGATTTAAAGAAGTCCCCAAGTCCCCATAGCTGACTCATAGTTCTGTCGAATCCTGTGACCACTGACCCCTCACCAAGAGCCCATCTTGTCCGTGGGGATTGATAGAATGCCTCAGTTAGGGGCATTGCTCCTCCCCTGTGAAAGGCCTTCCCACCCACCTCACCCCCACTCCTTGCCAACAACAGGAAACCTCTAGGAACTCTGTAGGACCAGCTCAGAAAAAAAACAGGATTCTGAGATCCTCAACCTGCAGAAAAAGCTACTGAGCAGAGCAGCTGCCGTAGGGACCAGAAGGCACAGGACACTCGGACAGGAAGAAGAGGACATTACCATCCTTTCACCTGTAGCCTGAGACTTATTTATCAAGCACACTCAGCAGTGTCTCCTCACTTGATCTTGACCTTCCAAGTCTATTTTGAGATAGGCATGACAGGGTTTATTGTTCTCATTTTACAAATGACACCACCGAGGCCAGGGAACAGTTAAGCAGGCGAGAGACCCCCAGTCCCAAGGGGCCCAGAGTTTCTGAAAAAAGATATACATTGAGGTACCCCAACACCAATCTCCAGGCAAATCACCAGTTGGAGGCCGTGTGGGGCCCCAGGCCACTGGGTCAGCACACACTGGCCATGCTGTAGGGTGTGTCCACAGGTGGGTAAGGTAGTTGTTGAAATGCTAGTCACCGAGGACAGAGGTAAGACTGTGAAGCTATGAAGGCTCCCAGATGCTGGCCTGGGCTTTAATTTGATGAACTCCAGCGCCCCTGTTTGGATCATAGGGCTGAGCTCTCCCTACCAGATTCTTAGGCCCAGGCCCTTACTTTTTTTTTTTTTAAGATTTTTTATTGGGGACTTGGAGGATGGGAACAGCGCTGGGGAATTGGGGAAGCGGAACAGACAAGTTGCTGTCCTTTTGTTCTTCAGTCTAGTTGTGGAGGACGTTGCTTCACTGGCCCAACTTGTTGGCACCATCATTGCGCTCTTCCCTGGCGAGGCAGATCAGTCGCTGGCTTCTGGACGGCCGCTCACTGCGGCTGCTGGCCGCTCACGCTGGCTGCTGGCCGCTCACACTGGCTGCTGGCTACACACGGTAGCCCATGGCAACCCATTGAAGCAGGGGCTGCAGCCTACGCCATCGCCGGCGACTCACGGCAGCCCAGCTCCAGGTTGAGCTGTTGTTCAGCATCTTAGCTGTGGAGGGCAGTGTCACTGGCCCTCATATGTGGGATCCGAACCGGAGCCCTCTGGCATCCCAAGCCAGCTCTTAACCAACGCGCCACTCGGCCGGCCCCCCAGGCCCTTTCTTTAGACTACCTCCTTTGCCCTTGGTATTGACTTCTTCAGGAGACCTAGAGAATTAAAACTCAGACCAGGCACACTTTGTCCTTGAAATCTTTTCTTGCCTTGGGGCCTGGGAAGCACCTCTGTGTTTAAGTGAGTAAGTGAGCCTACATAGGTCCTTTCAGCACACCGAGGTTGAAAAGGATCTCCAGGCATTCAAGGCTGGAAGCAACACCAAACCCCAAGGAACGTCCTCAGGTCCAATACAGCCAGCCCTGATCCGGGGCAGAGAGGACAACCCTATTTGAAAGAGCTACTGCCTGCTTCCACCAGAAGTCCATCACAGGTTCCAGAGGACCCAGCAGGCCTTGTGTTAGTCGCTGTGGTCCTGGGAAAGCTATCCAGATGGGTCCTTGGTTACAGAGTTGGGGAGTCTTTGCTTTCCACACCTGCTCTTTACTGATTCGACTCTTTCCATATCATCGTTTCTATGTCATTATTTTTATCACTCAGTCCTACCCATAAGAAGCAATTATGGGGCCAGCCAAGTGGTGTGTTGGTTAAGAGTTGGCTTGGGACACCAGCTCTGAGCAGCAGGGCCCTGGTTCAAATCCCACATGAGTGCCAGTGACACTGCGCCCTCTACAGCTAAGATGGTGAACAACAGCTCGACCTGGAGCTGAGCTGCCTTGAGTAGCCCGGGACCACAGTATAGGTTGCAGCGGAGCTGGCCAGTGAGAGGCCCTCCAATGGCCAGCGAGCAACTGCCTCACCCTGGAAGAGCGCAATGATAATACCAACATGGGCCAGTGAAGCAATGTCCTCCACAACTAGACTGAAGAACAAAAGGACAGCAACTTGTCTGTTCCCCTACCCCAATTCCCCAATAAAATCTTAAAAATAAAAAAAGCAATTATGCAGAGTCTGTCACTCTGTACCTTCTCAGACCAAAAATTCTAGGCTTCAGGCTCTCTTGCATCAAGAAAATAAGGACTGGTTTGGACCAGGGTATCCTGGGGAAGGGGAACTAGTGGAGGCATGGGCCAGGACATACCCACTTCCTCCCCACCAACAGCCCTGCCCCTGATAAAAATGCCAAGCAGTGGGATTCCATCCCTGATCCCTTACTACTAAGGACTATTTACACGCCCTATCTTGAAAGAGGGCTCGTGGGAACCTGCAACAGAGAAGAGAGAGGCCGGACCCCACCGAGCACGCCAAGTTGGTTATGGACGCCCCTAGACTGAGCCCTCTGCACCGGCCGCAGAAACTCCCATTTCTCCAGGAAGAAGTACACAATCCTTGGGTAAACGGAAGCTCAGCACTCGCAGCCTCCCCCCAACTTTGGCTCAGCTCAGCCTCTCCAGGATACAGTGCAAGCAACGGAGTCGAAAGAGGCACCGCCCCGCCCCCCTAGTCTCCGGCCCTCGATACCACCTCCCCAACTCTCCCCTGCGACGTGGGAACCGGGTTGAGGAACCCAGGGTGGTACCGGAACGGGTCTCGATGGGGCCTCTCTAGGAAATTGGGAATTTCACATATCGTTAGCACTCAGGTCATGTTGATTGGCCTAAAAGCTAAAGAACCGGAAGATGCCCATAAAAAAACGTGGCGACACTCTAGCTTCACTACAGTTGTCTCAGTAGCTCAAGGAACTTGGCATCGTCTTCGGCCACGGCCTGGCCTTAGAAGGTGACGCCACCCGGCCTACTTCGGTGCCTCGAGGACAGCGCCATCTGCCCTCAACCGTAATGGTGGCACTGCCCAATTGGGCGGCTTGCCCCTAGGAATGATGGCTGCCAGGAGGCTTCACTTAGTTTCTCACCACCCAGGAAGACGAGGGCCGGCGATTGGGCGCTGCCCGGGGGCTCCGAGAAGAAAGCCCTCGGCGGTTGGGCAGCGCTGGGTAAAGCTGGTTTTAAAGGAGCCGCAGGTGGGAGCCGTCGAAGACCCGGGATCGGCGGGAGGCGACGGTGAGCGGCGCGCGGGGGAGGGAACCGAGAGGCTGGAGAGAGGGCGGGAGGAGGGAGGGAAGGAACCATTTGAACCATCTGTTCCCGGGCTGGGGAGAGCCCTGGGCGGGGATCCGGGGAGGGAGGAGGGAGGGGGGGTCTGTGGGCGGGACCTCCCGGGATTGGAGTGGAGGGCTATCCGCTTGACAGTGGATCCCCGGGGATCCAGACTGAGTTCGCGATGCTCAAGCCCGGTCTTCCCCTGGCTGAGCGGAGCTTTACGGAGCCAAAGCTCACAGGAAGAGGAGGTTCCTCGTGCGGCGTCTGATTGGAGGAACCGCGCTGTAGGGTTCTTTCCTCTTGGATCCAGTCTAGGGGATCTGGTGGGAGGGGGAAATCGTCGGCGTGTAGGAGTATTGCTTCAGAGCCCTTGGCCACGCGCTGGGAGTGGATGAGGATCGCAGAGGGATCTGGTGGAAAGTGAACCTCCCAGGACGGGGATCCTAGCCGATCCCAGGGGATCTCAGGGCGGAATCTACAGGGACAAAGGCCCCAGGAGGCTCCTGCCGCGGGAGAACTGGGGTTGCTGCAATCCAGGTTCTCCCGGCAAGTGCCCAGCAGTGTGTGAGGGATCTGCTAATCTCCGCGGCGG
This sequence comes from Hipposideros armiger, assembly GCF_001890085.2. Classification (NCBI taxonomy): domain Eukaryota; kingdom Metazoa; phylum Chordata; class Mammalia; order Chiroptera; family Hipposideridae; genus Hipposideros; species Hipposideros armiger. The sequence continues at coordinate 523,945 of NW_017732149.1, read as the reverse complement.
CGGCTGTGGGAAGACACCCGCTCCGGACGGCCGACCGGGGGCGCCCTTTCGCGTCCCAGGTCTCCGGCCCGTGGGCTACCGGGAGCTGCGGGCGGACCATGAAGGGCGGAGCCACAAGGGAAGGGCTGACCCTCACTCCCCACTCCCCTGCTCCCCACCCCACACCAGGCTGCAGTCTGGGATCCCCCAGGGACTCCCCGGAGCTGCCTCTTCCCCCATGGACTTGCCCGGGGACTCCAGGTGAGAGCGCACCCCGCCAGCCTGTCTTGAGCCCGGGATACGGGGAGCCTGGCAGCCGTACAGGGGAAACCACAGAGGCAACAACAGGCTCAGGCGACCGTCGTCTGTTTCTCTCATCCTCCAGCCCGCCTGGGCAGCCACGCCTGTGCCGCCAGCCCCTGGCTCGAGCATTATGGGGAGCCAGAAGCCCGAAACGGGCGAGGCTGCAGCCCCAGCTGGCCCCTTCACCCATGGAAAAGGCCTCTCGGCGGGTCCTGGCCGTGGTTCTGGAAGATGTCATGGCTGCCCATATGGTGAGCCCCCTGAACTGAGAAGTCCCCTTCTCCCCAGGTCTCTCCTCAGTTCCAATTAGACCAGATCACTAACAAGGATAATTGAAATCCAAACACCTCGTTCTCGCATCTATCGCTCAGACAGCCTCTCTAATGCTAGAGTTCTGCTTGGCTCCCTCTTACTCCGACCTCAAATTGGGCGGGGTCTCCAGTGCCCATTCTCCACCACCAACCCTGTGAGGCTGGAACCACATCCCTACTACTCTTGAAATATGAGAAACACTTCCACTTGCTTCCCAGCCCAACTTCTAGGCAATCCTTGGGAAGCAGACTGAGATCATTGGCTCCAATGCACAGATCAGGAAAACGGGGCTGTGACTCACCCAAAATCACCCTCTTCTTTTCATTTCTCCAAACAGCCTGGGTGAGAGTACCCAGGTCCCACACCTGCAGCTCACAACACTATCTGGCCCCCAATTTAGTTCGACTCATCTCTTCTTTGGGGGTCTTGAGTGAATTCTAGCCACGACCTGTCACCTTTGTGGCATAGGACACTTAGGCACAGGGAGGTCCTGTCCAGTCCAATCTCATTCCATCACCTTACTCTTGACACCTCATCTCCTAGGCCCCCCTAGTGCCCCAAGAGGAGACCTCCACCTCACAGCACCCCGCCAACTGTCAGGATTCTGTCTGCAACCAACTGCCTGCCTCGCCGCCCCGACAGGCCACGTGGTTGTCCCAGGCCAGGTGAGCATGGTTAGGATTTGGGGGTCAGCTGAGGACACAGCGGAGCCCCTCTGATCTTCGTGTTTCCTCCCTAGGCCTCCCGACCCCCTGCACTTATGCCGAGAGCCCTTGAGCCACATCCGTTGGTCTCCTTCCACCTTGAGGTATCGATCAAGGACAACCCCTGGCCCAGAGGAGGGCCTTTCACGAGAGGTGGACCGGGTCCCCCAGCCCACTCTGGTGGTCATGCTAAAAGACATTGCCAGCCCCAGACCCCCAGCTGAGGTATGGGAACTTCTGGTAAAGCTGGGGCTCCAGCAGGGGTAGAAGACAGGGATAGGAGGGTCAAGTCTTGGGTAGGCTTCGCTCAAAGCAAGGAGGACAGCATGTTAGGCAGAAGGCACTGCTGGAGCAAAAACCTATATGAGAAAGTCTTTGGTGTGAGCCCAGGCAGGCACCTGAAGATAAGAGTCAGAATGTGGGAAGCTAAGTAGGCCAAATGGGGCTTCCCTGCCTCCCCACAAACATCCCCTTTTTATATCCAGGGCTTCGCCGACGACATGGCTCCCAACTTCATCGTCCCAGCCAGAAGGTGAGATGGCTAGGGAAGGAATTATTAAGATGTCCAGGAGACAACCATTGTCTAGGCAGCCAGAGCAGGGGCATGAAAATGTACTTACCCAGTTGTTCCTTAGAGTGCCTTCAGAAGCCTTAAGGGACAAGGGAGGTGCTGGCTCGGGTCAGATCTGGACCTGGATACTCCCACAGCCTTTATCTTATCCCTTCACCCCAGAGCTGAGTCCATGACAATGGTTAACCAGCCAATGCCTCTGCTCAGGGACCTGGAACCCCCGCTCCAGCCATCTGCCCTGCCTGCAGACCCTCTGGAAAATCCACCCCCAGGTAAGGACTCAGATAGAGGGAGGAGACTTGGGGCTCTGGAAAATCCTAGCTGAGCTTCTAAGTGTCAGGTGCAAAGGTGGGGGTGGGGCCTAATCCCCTCCCAGGGCAGAGTGAAGATGTCAGGTGAAGATGGGGTTTAGACTTCAGAGGCCTGATGTTCAACTCCTAAATTTAGGGCTTAGCATTTTAGGAGTGGGCTGATTCCTCTGTGAGCAGCGTAGTGTTTAGGGAGGGGGCTGAGGCTGATGACATGGGGCTTAGACCACTTCAAGTGGGAAATGCCCACTTGTGACCCTCTCCTTTCCTCAGCCCCAGATCCTGTTCTGGAGCCCCCATCGACCCCACCGCCGTCCAGCCTTTTACGCCCCCGCCTCAGTCCCTGGGGCTTGGCCCCCCTCTTCCGTTCCGTCCGCTCCAAGCTCGAGAGCTTTGCTGACATCTTCCTCACACCCAACAAAGCCCCGCAGCCCCCACCCCCATCGCCCCCCATGAAGTTGGAGTTGAAGATTGCCATCTCAGAGGCTGATCAATCCAGGGCTGCTGAGAGCACTGCATCTGTCAGTCCCCGACCCCCTATCCGCCAGTGGCGGGCCCGAGACCACAACCCCCCAGCACCTCTCCCTAAGTCCTCTCTGGGCCGAAGCCACTCCTGCCCTGATCTGGGGCCCCCAGGTTCAGATCCCTGCAGCTGGCCCCCTGCTCCACATCATCCAAGCCGGCCACGGCCCCGGCGGCACACTGTGGGTGGTGGAGAGATGGCCCGAGCCCCGCCACCCCCTCGGCCCTGTCTCCGGAAAGAGGTCTTCCCTCTTGGAGGAGTGGGAGGTTCTCCTCCCCTCGTCACATCTTGCTCGTCCACCGCATCTACTTCCTCCTTCTCTGAACCTGCAGAACCCAGGTAGTGCTCTCTATAAACCCTTCTTAAAGCCCCGGCCACAGTCTGGGCCCAGCCTCCTCCCTTAGTGTTCAGTGGGCAGGAGATGGGGATACTGCTTTGAATGCTGTTTGTCTCTGAGCCTTGACCTTCTCTGCAGGTTGGGCTCAACCAAGGGGAAGGAGCCAATGGCCTTAGAGGACCAGGTGCTTTCTGACCCTGAGACCAAGGTAGGTGAACAGATGAGAGGGAGGAGACAGGTGGGAGCCTGTGCCCTTGCTGCCCTCTTACCCTCTGCCTGCTTTCTGCAGACCTTGGGAAAGGTTTCTCGATTCAGAATACGCAAGACACCAGCCCGCCCTCAGCTAAACCTTACACCAATGGGGCTGCCTCGACCAATCAGGTGAGATGCTTATTGCGCATGGAGCTGCCTTGGTCAAACAGATGGAGGCTCAGATCCCCTGAACTGTGGCTTTATCTCCTCTCAGGGAGCACAGTCCAGCTTGGAGGAGTCAGTTGGGTCTGGACATGGTTTGTGCTTAGAACCGTCTGCCTCAGGCAGCACTCCTGGCCCCTGGCATGTCCCCGAAACTGAAATACAGACCAGCCTTGCTTATCCCTTCTCCAGGCCTCACTGGCCCTGGGTTTTTCAGTGGCCTCTGCTCTTTGCTCCCAGGTTGAATAAGAAAGAGTTCAGCTTGGAAGAAATTTACACCAACAAGAATTACCAGTCACCTACAACCAGGAGGTGAGAAACTTGGAAGGCTTGGGGGTAACAGAGGGAAGGCTGGCACCAGGGGGCATGCTGGTAACCAGCACTTCTCCCTGCCTGGTCCAGGGCCTTTGAGACCATCTTCGAGGAACCCCGGGAGCGCAATGGGACTCTGATTTTCACCAGCTCAAGGAAGCTGCGGCGGTCTGTAGAATTTCGGGATAGTAGCCTCCCTCGATCCCGGCGGCCATCTCGTGGGGTCCGGGCTGCAGCTGGCAGGACCCTTACTCCCAACCTCACCCCCAGCCCAGATGTGGGAACCCTGCTGCAGCAGCGGCTGGAGGAACTGGATGCCTTGCTCCTGGAAGAGGAGAAAGTGGATTAGGGAGCAACCCCATTGGACCATCCATCCTAGAGGAAAGGGAAGACTCCGAGGCCATTTTATTTTTTTCTCTATATTTCTAGTAAAGTTTTTGATATGTTTCTGATTCTTTGGTATGTTCCCAGTTGAGATTGAGACTGATGACTGACTGGCAGTATTGGCAAATGTTTCTACTTTGGCCCCAAAGAGTGGGAAAGGAGGGTGGTGCCAGGGAAGGCAGTGAGAATTGGATACAGGGAGGGGGTGAGGGAATGGTCATTGGAGATACTTTATTGATTTGAGGATTTTCCTGTGTAAAGCAATTACTTTTGAATCTGCCCCCAGAAAATCCTGTGATCCGGGACCCTGGTCAGGGTTCTCCCAATTCACTTCCATCAAAGAGGAGACCGAGTATCCCAGAGTGGACCAAGGCCTTGATCAAGATGGCCCTGACTTCCTCCTAATGTGCTGGCCAGGACCTGTGGCTAGATTCAGGAGCTAAGAGTAGTCGGCTATAATTGAGCACCCACAACAAACTGTCATGTACTTGATCTGCACATAACCGTGTGAGAGGGAATTCTACCCATTTTATACATAGGAAAGCAAACTGTCAGTACAGATGTGTACATTAAAAGGGTAGCCCAGCCGGCTGAGTGGCTCAGTTGGTTAAGAGTTCGCTCAAGAGTGCGAGCTCTGAGCAACAGGGTCGCAGTTCAATTCCTGGCGGGACCTGAGCTGCCAACAGGTGGCAGGATGGCTCAGCTAATAATAATAATAATAATAATAAAAAAGGTAGCCCAGGCAACCAGAGGCCATAAGTCCCTCTCTACAGCTTTCCTAACATGGAGGCAAAATGGAGCGGTAGGTGGCTAACAGCGCAGACTGCGGAGCTTGGCTCCCTGAGCCCAAATCCTGGTTAGAAAACTACTGTATATGTTTGTGCGTCAAACCCCCCCCCCCATCCTTGTAAAGGGGGCCATAACAGTACCTTCCTAAAAGAATTTTACTCAGCGAATTAACGTGAAAAAGTGTCCGGTGCACAAGAGCAAGGTGTTTTTTCCTCATTAGCACACAGAGAACACAGGCCAACACTTTCCTATCTATTCAACTGAACGACGACAGGACGCGGTTTCCTTCGCAAGCGTCGGGCGCTCGCTAGGCACGCTGCGTGCTCGGGACACCTCGCGCCGGGGGGCCATCCTATTGAGCGGCCCGCGGGACGACGATATTGCCACGCGTGTGCGCGAGAAGCCAGGGAGTCAAGTGGGTTAAGTCAAACCGCGGAAAGGGAGAGACGACGTAACGGGCTGTGCATAGGCCCCTTCCAGGGCCGCGCGCCGCCCAGCGGTCAGTCGAGCCCCCTAGGGCTCGCGCACCACTTCTAGACGCCTCTCCTTGACGCAGTCAAGAGGCCGACCAGTGAGCGAAGAGCAGGAAGAGGCGGGGTCCACCCCGAGCACCTACTTCTAACCAGTCGAGTCACGAGACTTGATGAAGAACGGAGCTAGTCTGACGTGTACCCAATCCAGGATTTGAGGGCGGTTACAAATTAGCCACGCCCCGCGTTTGACTCCGCCCCACCCTGACGCACACTTTTCAACCTATCAACGACGAAGCCTGTAGAGGGGTGAGGGGAAGGGGGCGGAGAGTGGGAGGAGGCCGAGAGAGGAAGGAGGCGTAGGCTGAGGAGGAAGAGGGAGGAGGGGCAGGGAAGCCCTGGCTGAGAAGAGGCCCAAGACGCCAAAGGAGACAACAGGAGGGTGCGCTGGAGCTCCCTAGCTGCCCAACGGCCGTTCCGGATCCCTTAAGGCGCAAGTCAGACACAGACGAGGAAAGGAGGAAGAGACTTTTATGTCGGCAGACAGAGAAGCTCTACCCGTCACCGTTGCCTCACATCCGGGGCTTTGGAGGGCTGGCCCCCGCGGCCCCGCCCCCCCCCCCTCGCGCCTTTCATGGCGACCGGAGGCGGAGGCTGGAAGAGCTGGGCCTGGAAGAGGCCCCTTTAAATCTCCTTAAAGGGGTGGCCACTGAACTCGGCGGACTACAACGCCAGTCTTAAAGGGGAAGCCGCCGAACAGAAGCTGACAAATTTGTGAACTGTGCTGTTGGGAGAACTGGAGCGAGTGAAGATTCTCACCTCTTATTCGCCCCCACGCAAGAAGTCCTTTAACTTCAGCTTAAAGGGGAAGTGGCCGCTTGTGGGGGACTAGAAACGAACTCCCGAGCCCTTAAAGGGGGGCGGCCTGCTGTTTTGAGGACCCTGGACTCCTTAAAGGGGTGGCCTCTTTTAGCCGGAGGACTTGAGGCACTTTTAAAGGGGAGGTCTGCGTTTCGGGGCGAGCTTTCGGTCCCTTTTAAAGGGGTGGCCCTTCCTCTTCCTCGGGGAGACTGGTCTCGACCCCTGGCAGGGGGCGGCCACCGCAGTAGGCCAGCCGGACACTATTGGGTCGTCTTAAAGGGGCCAGGGGCTGGACAATTTGAGGCCTCGCCTTAAAGGGACGGCCGCCCCGTTTTTGCAGTCTCGGCCCCGCCGGCCCCACGGGGGAGGGGGACCCTCGGGCTTGTCGCCCCGGGGGCGGCGCCGGCTCCCCAGGCCTTGGCCTTGGGGCAAGCTCAGGGCCGGCCGATCCTGCTTTAAAGAGGAAGCCGTGGCCCTCTCGTCCCTGTGCAGCCGCCAGCGCCGCGCCTGCCATCCCAGGCCTGCGGACAGGCCGTTTCTGGCCCCGCTGCCTCCGGATGCGGCACTGAGGGCGGTCGCCATGGAGACAGCCGCGGCTCCGGGCCCGGGCTGGGCCGCTGAAGGAGAGCGGCGGCGGCGGCGCTGCTCGCGCCGAGACCGAGACCGGGAACAGCGGCGCCGCCGAGGTCCTGGCGGCGACGCGCCCCGGGCCCTGTTGGCCGCCCCGCGCGGCTCCTCGTCTTCGTCGTCGCCGCCGCCGCCCGCCAGGCCCTGGTCGTCAGCTTCATCTGGAGAGCGGCCGGGAGGCCCCAGACGGCGGCGGCCGCGTCCCAGGCCTCGGCCCCCGCGACCCCGAGCTCGGAAGCGGCCTGCTGGCTCGGGCAGCCGCGGGGAGGAGGAAGAGGAGGAGGAGGAGGAGGAGGAGGGGGGCGCAGACGACGGGGAGGCCGAGGAGGAGCCTGAGGAGGAGGAGGAAGAGGAGGAGGACTTGATCGATGGCTTCGCCATAGCCAGTTTCGCCAGCCTCGAGGCCTTGCAGGTGGGGCCTGATGGGGCTGGGGAACCTTGGGGGCTTCGGAGGGGCAGAGAGAAGGGTACAGTGCCTGGAGTGGGTGGAGTTGAGGGGGGAATGCTGGCACCCCAAACCAGAGCAACCGGCTCCTCTGGCCAGGCCTCTGCCCCACCCTGGGGTGGGAGGAGGTAGAGCTAGTTTCCAGGGACCAACCAAGTTACCTGACCTGAGGGCCACTGTGATAGCCAGGTCATCCTTAGAGAGGTCGGGAGGTTTCCTTTCTCCATCCACTTTAGTCCCACCTCCTCCTTCACCACAGAAGGATGCCTCTCTTCAGCCCCCAGAGCGACTGGAACATCGGCTAAAGCATTCTGGGAAGCGGAAGAGGGGCGGCTCCAGTGGGGCCACTGGGGAGCCAGGGGACAGCTCTGATCGGGAGCCTGGCCGGCCCTCTGGGGATCGGGCCCGAAAATGGCCCAATAAGCGGAGAAGGAAGGAGGTGAGTTTGTTCCAGATTCCTGTCCTTTAAAACTCTGGACAGAACATCCTTCCTTCCCGTAGACCCGTTTTCCATCTACAACACCACTACCCATTTTAAACAGGGACCCGGGTCTCCAAAGGCAGTGGGAAGCACATTTGAGCTCCCACTCTCCCATTCAGGTCTGATGAAGACACATCCATGGTCAGACCAGCCTGCTTCTGGGTAGCACTAATTCTGCCTCAAACATGTTGATAATTCAGAGGTGTGTCAAAAAGGACATAGCTGAATCATAAATGAATTAGATACAGTCTCTGCCCTCCCCTTCAAGGTGGTGGGTGTCTAGCAGGAAAAAAACCAATCTACAATCAAGTACCTAGACCCAAACCCATGAAGCTGTAGAGGACAGAGACCCGGGAGAGATGCTACAGAAACCCACATGAGGAAGCCACTCATTCTCTCTGGGGGATGGGAGGAGGGTTGTGGTTGGGGAAAGCCCCCTAGTATGTCTTAGGCTTTGAAGGACAGTCATATGTGTGCTAAGAGAGAAACGGAGCAAACTTGTTTTGGGCTAAAACACAGAAACATGAGAGCCTCATGTATTTGGAAAGTGGCCGGACCCCTGGGAACAGGGGTGGGCATAGCAGGAGAAGTGGCTAGAAGGAGATGGAGAGTAGGTCATGAAGGGCCTAAGTGCCTTGCCAGGGAGTAGAGACGTTATCCAAAGGCCTTGCCAGTCAGCCTCCCTTACCTCTGGATTCTGGTCTTTCTCAGGCCTCCTCCCATCACTCCCTGGAAGCTGGATACATAGTAAGTGCTCGCCACCCATTCCGGCCCCTCCCCTGCACTCCCTCTCTGAAAGTCCTCTCTTGATCTTGGGCTCCACTCCTCTTCCTTTTTGTGACACTTCTATCTTTCCTTCTCCCCAGTGTGATGCGGAAAGCGATCTGGATGAGAGGGTGAGTAGGACTAGAGTTTGTTGGGTGGGCAGCATTACAGCTTACAAAATGGATTGCAGCTTAGGGGTTTCCTATGTGCAGCAGAGAGAGCTTTCCCCCAAGTGGGGAACATGGGTCAGGTTGAGTCAGGATTAGATTTGAGGGAGGAAGGGGGTGGATTGAGAGAGTGAGTGACTTCTCTTTGGTGACTAGAACCAGTTAACCAAACGATAGAATCTTTTCCAAAGCCCTTGGAGATACTGATGGTTCAGGGGAATGCCGAGTGGCTGTGGAACCAAGCTGGTCCTTCCTGCTGAGCATCTGTCAGTTGTACAGATTAGTGTCTGAGCAGAGAATACTAAACTGTTGGAGTCAGTGTGAGAACACATCCTAGAAAGGTGTATTTCAGTGTATTTATAGGGCTTATGTGCTTGTTTTGAGATAGCGGGTTCTAGCCATTGACGATCTATCCCTGTAACTAACTAAACCTGCCCTCCCTGATGTGTGTCTCATTTGGCTGGGCAGGGACTGTAACGAACCAGAGTTGTCGTGTATTCAAGGGAGGCAGCTGCCATCCAGTCCCAGCTCATGTTGCCATGCGGGACTTGGGGCCCATCCTCAAGAGGACCTTCAAGTCTAAGTGTTTAGGGGGCATCTTTGGACTTCTAAATATTGGCAGTTAATTTAAAATCTTTTGCAAACACTTGTGCACCGGACCAATGAGCTGGTCGGCCTGGTGGCTGGCAGTTAGTGACAGCTGACACTTTCCCATTGGCTTCCCTGCTCCTCTGCTGTCATTGCTGCCTTGATTTAGTCCTGGCCTATCGGATTCCCAGGGTCAGCACTCCCCCCTTTTCCCCAAGCGTAGGCACTGTAGAGCCCAGCCTGATAGATTTCAGCTGAGGCAATGGCAGACCTGCCGCCCCTGCCAGCTCCTAGCAGGCTGCAGAGGCTGGTGGCCTCCTGGTGAAGGGCCTGGCCCAACCGGAACCTGACCCTGTCCCTACTCTTCTTCTCTAGGTCTCCGATGATGACCTCGACCCATCCTTTACTGTCTCAACCAGCAAAGGTCAGTGCCAAGGGTTGGGGCTGGAAACAGGAAAGGAGTTGGGGTGAATGTAGGCCTCAGCTGATATGTCTGCTCTTGCGCCCGCACAGCCTCAGGCCCCCACGGCGCCTTCAATGGGAACTGTGAAGCAAAACTCTCCGTAGTCCCTAAAGTGTCGGGCCTGGAGCGGAGCCAGGAGCAGCCCCCAGGGCCCGATCCGCTGCTAGTGCCTTTCCCCCCGAAGGAACCACCACCTCCACCAGCCCCTCGGCCTCCTGTCTCCCCCATTGTACCCCTGCCGGCCGCCCCCAGTCTGCCGCCCCCGCCCCAGCTGCAGCTTCGGGTCTCACCCTTTGGCCTCCGCACTTCTCCCTATGGCAGCAGCCTGGACCTCAGCACTGGCAGGTGAGTTGTTGGGGTTTTTTCTTGTCCGGAGGGGCCACGGGCTGGTACCCTGGGATGTGATTTGGAAAAGGATTCTGAGACGGCCAAGTTTGGAAGACATAGGGCGAAACACATTTAGAGAGAGCACTGTAGGCTCGTCAGAACCCTTTGTACGTTCACATGCAGGGACTCCGGTTTGTGCTGTTCTCAGCACTACCTGCTGGTGAGACCTTTGGCAGGGCACACCTGCTAGGAGTAGTGTTCTTTGGAACACGCTTTGGGAAATGCTGACATGATGACGAAGAGCTCTGGCTTTGCTTTCAGTCAGACCCGGATTCAAATTCCTGCTCTGCCACTGACTGGCTGTGTGATTTTTGAGAAGTCACTTAACCTCTCTGAGCCTCTGTGTAAAATGAGAGAGTAATAGTGCCTTCAATCCTAAAGCTGTGGTGAGGACTGATGGTGCGTTAACGTAGTGTTTCCCAAAGTGTGTATGTCATTCTTAGTGATGTGCGAGAATTTCAGTTGTTACGTGAGCACTTTTTTTTCAGCTTTTACGTGCTTTAGGAAAATATGATTAGTACCCCTTGATTTCCAACGTTCTGGCTGGGGTGACACTGAGTAAAAAAAGAAAACTGAGTCATGTTAAAGAAAGAAGTAATGGGACAGGTTACATGGATGCGGCAGCAGTTGGGAAGTGATGTGAAATGCTGGAGCCTTCGGTTAGCATGTAAAGCCAGGGACAGCACTTGGCCAAAGTTGGTGCTCACTAAAGGGTAAGGATGGTGGTGCTGTTACTGATGCTGTCTCAGTGATGACATCATCATCGTTACTCTTCTTACTGAGAAAACTCAGGCTCAGAGAGGGGCAGTGACTTGCTCAAGGTCCCCAGTATGCTAACGGCACAACGGCCTAGAGCTCCTGGGCCAGGCCAGCAGGGTCTGCAACCACTGTCTCAGAGTAGGGACCCAGGTGGTCTGTCGTAATGAGGCGTCAAAGTGAATGATCGGTTTTGTGGTATGATTGAGTCAGAAAAAGGAAAGTGACATGGCTAGAGACATTAGAGGCAGCTGCATGGCAGGGATGCCCAGCAAGGAGAGGGGCCAGTGGCGTCAGGCGGTACCTCAGTCTGAGGACGGGCTTCTTGGGTGGGGGGTGGGGGTCCTGGGGCCGGGTTCTACCATCTTCCATGGAGAACCAGGGTAAAGGTTTCACCCAGGCTTCTGACCCACTCCTGTCAGAGCTGACACCTCCCAACCCCTCACTCATCTCCCCACTTCTCTCCCCAGCTCTTCACGGCCGCCCCCCAAGGCCCCGGCCCCTCCCGTGGCTCAGCCTCCCCCCTCATCATCCTCTTCGTCCTCTTCCTCCTCATCTGCCTCCTCCTCGTCCGCGCAGCTCACCCACCGGCCCCCGACGCCCTCACTGCCCCTGCCTCTGTCCACCCACAGCTTTCCCCCACCAGGGCTGCGGCCTCCCCCACCGCCTTCCTTGTTCTCCCCTGGCCCTACCCTGCCCCCACCCCCACCCCTGCTGCAGGTGCCAGGGCACCCTGGGGCCTCAGCTGCTAACGCCCTTTCTGGTGAGTTTGGGGTCCTGGCTGGGAGGTGGGAGGCCATGGCCCTGGGCTTGGGCCCAGCAGCTGTGGGGCATTTGGACGTTAGCAGACAGCAGGGCTTGAGGAGGGAGTGGCTCCAGGCACTGAGGGAAGGCCAGTCACCTGGGCCCAAGGAGGCTGACATGGTGGCGACAGGTATTACAGCCTTCTTCCCTCCCCACCTCTCCCCTCCCACAGAGCAGGACCTGATCGGCCAGGACCTGAACTCTCGCTACCTGAATGCCCAGGGTGGCCCCGAGGTGGTGGGGGCAGGGGGCTCGGCCCGGCCCCTGGCCTTCCAGTTCCACCAGCACAACCACCAGCACCAGCACACCCACCAGCACACCCACCAGCACTTCACCCCTTACCCCCCGGGCCTGCTGCCACCCCACGGCCCCCACATGGTGAGCTCCTCATCGGGCCAGTGGTGAAGCTCAGAGATGCAGGGAGGGTCTGGCTTCCAGGGGAGGCCCCGGGTCCCTGGCTGGAAGCTTACTCTTCCCTTCTCTTCCCTAGTTTGAGAAATACCCAGGAAAGATGGAAGGCCTTTTCCGGCATAATGTGAGTGTGTGTGAGTGAGTGCGTGCGTGCGTGCGTGCGTGCTTGCGTGTGCGTGTGTGTGTGTGGTGTGGGCATAGATGTATTGGTGCGTGTGGCCCTGACTGGTGGGGTCCAGTCTTCAGCTTCAAAAGCAAGAGCTTTGAGCCGGGAGAGCTCCCTGGGGGGCTTCAGGGTGGAGGCCAGAGGCCTGCTGGGCAGAACAGACAGGCCGCACCTCCACCCCAGAGTGGACTAGTCCCTTCTTTCCACAGCCCTACGCGGCCTTCCCTCCTGCCGTGCCCGGCCTGCCTCCGGGCCTCCCGCAGGCTGTCTCCTTTGGCTCCCTGCAGGGGGCTTTCCAGCCCAAGGTGAGCTCCCAGCCCCGAGAACCCAGGCACCCCATCCACGTATGTTCTTCCCATTCCCCAAACCCTGCCCCTCCTCCTGCCCTCCCCTGTAGACCCAGGTTGCCCCACAGCTGTGCCTTCTCCCTGTCCCAGCCCCCAGCTTCATTCATTCCAACTCTCCTGACTGTCCCCTCCACTCCCCTTTGCCAGAGCACAAACCCCGAGCTGCCACCACGACTGGGGCCAGTGCCGAGCGGGCTTCCCCCAAAGGGGACGCAGGTGAGGGGGGCTACAGCAGGTCCTGGGGTCACTGGGGGGATCTGTGTGGAGAGAGAGCAGGGCTGACTTGGGAACAAGCCATAAATCCTTCCCTCAGATGTATGCTCGGGGGCCCCTGAGAATCTGAACGAGGGAAGTGATGTAAATGATGACGGGTTTCCCAGGCATGAGGAATAGGAATTTCACAAAGTTGTCCCAGAGATCAGGTTACTAGGGCAGTGGTTTTTCTGGGGGTTTCAAATTTTTTGTCACAGAACATTTTTTTTAAAATGATGTCATACCAGGAAGTCGTGTCCATAAAACAGTGAGAAGATAAATTGCCTCTTTGTGAAGGGGCGGAGAGAGGCCAAGGCTTCCCTCCCACTGAGCGCATGTGAGCCTGGAGGCCAGGGCTCCAAGATCAGTGTGGAAAGCCCAGGAGACATCTCCTAATGGGTAGACCAGAAGAGACGTTACCAGAAGAGATATTTCCAGCCTTTTTTAGCGAGAGGAAAGGCTTTTGTCTAAAGATCTGAGACAGACCTTCATTGTATAAAGTCGGTCAGAGGATAGCTTCTCTGGTGGAGAAACGCATCTTGCCTGCCCACTAGCCCTCTCCCCTTCCGAGTACAGCATCTCCGTGGGACCTGGTTCAGAAACTTGGTGCCGGAGGGGCGAGACCCAGAGTGGGAGAGGTGGGGAAAGGAGCCTTGACACAAGGAGGAAGGGCTTGAGGGAGCCACACAGGTTTTGGGGAGGTGTTTGGGGGGGTGGGGGACTTGGGGGCCGTGGAGATGAGGTGTCCGGGTCAGGAACCATGTGTGAATTGCCGCCAACCTCTGCTTTGCCATCCCCAGATCCCCGACCATTTCCGGCCACCTTTGAGGGTGAGTTTGATGAGGGCCTCAGGCTGCATGAGGCTGGGGGCTGGTGTCAGGGTGTGTCACTGAGGGCTGGGGTCTTGCTTGGGAATGAGTACAAAGCCCAGGACATGGAGGCAGCCAGGTGTGGATCCGCAGAAAGCAAAAGGACCAAGTCACAGGCCTGGGTTCAGACATAGCTGGCCGTGGGGACCTTGGGCAAGGCAGTTTCTCTCTCTGAGCCTCAGTTTTCTAGGCTGTGAAGTGGACCTAGTCATCCCGCAGTTGTAAGGTTGATAACAGCTTATGTTGTGTGGCGAGTCGGGGCGCAGGGCTAGGCCTGGAGTGGGTGACGAATAAACATTCTTTCCTTCCCTTTCCCTTTGGTCATCCTTCGGGGCGGCAGAAACCAGGGAAGTGGTGTGCCATGCATGTGCGCGTGGCTTACATGATCCTGAGACACCAGGAGAAGATGAAGGTACCGGGGCCTGAGAGCTGGGAGAGTGGGCCATCCCGACTTTGGGCGTCTGCCTCTGTGGGGCCAGGCAGCATCTTGGCCAGAAACACCCCCACCCTGCCCTGGTCACCACCGGGCAGGCCCAGTTAGGACTGGGTTGGTTCTCTCGCCTACCTGAGGGCTGGTCAGAGAAGGCTGAGCGAGGCCGAGGCACTCAGGCCCATCGGGGTTTAGCAGCCCTTCAAGAGGGACACGGGTGGAGGAGCAGGAGCAGGGCTGCCCGCGCTCACCACCCCCACCCCCCCATCCCCCGTTCCATGCAGGGCGACTCCCACAAGCTTGACTTTCGGAACGACCTCCTGCCCTGCCTTCCGGGGCCCTACGGGGTCCTGCCCACTGGCCAGGAGCTCTCCCACCCAGCCGCCTCCCTCTTCACTGCTACTGGTGAGTCTGGCCAGCCCTCTTGGGGCTTGAGGGTCCCTGTATGTGTAGCACGAGGCCCACCTTGCGCCCATTTGGCCTCATCAGAATCTCCCGCCTCTCTGCCCAGGTGCCGTACACGCTGCAGCCAACCCGTTCACAGCACCTCCGGGGGCCCACGGACCCTTCCTTAGCCCGAGCACCCACATTGGTAAGCACCAACCCAGGCCTTGTCTCTGGTTTCCAGAGCTTCTCAAGCTGGGGATGAAAGTTAGACCTGAGAGGCAGCAGGAATGTGGGGAGACCTTGGGCAAGTTACTCTACCCTCTCTGAGCCTTGATTTTACCATCTGTAAAATGGGTAGGGAAGGGAAGACTGCTTGCTAACCTGCCAGCTCAGGTCTTGTCTCTGTGGTAAGGGTGGTGTGCTGCCTGGGAGAGGAAGGTGGAGGGGGGCTGCCGGGACCCAGGCAGAGTGTGAGCATGGCTCCCAGCCATCGCAGGCAGGCCTCCTGGGCGATTTAACCCGGGTTCAGGTGCACAAGGATTTGAGCCTGGTGCTATAGGGAGGGTGTTCCTGGAAGACAAAATTGTGAGGCCCCCATTGTGGGCTGTTCTTACTGGCTGTGTGATGTGTGCATGGAGTCAGGGGTAAGGCGAGAAGGGCCTTACATGGCAAGCAGGAGAAGCCAGCACAGGTCTTAAGCGGTGACTTGCTATCGAGCTGGCCTGGGGCTGGTGTGGGTGTGTGGGCTGAGAGCTAGATCTCTGGAGTCCAAGAGGCCCCGGGTTGGGGCACCACTCACTAGGTAGGTGACTGTTGGGAGGTCACTTCACCTCCCTGGGCCTGGTTCATCCCCTTTAAGTGGGAATGGTCCTGTTGTCTGATGGGGCCTGTGAGGTGAGAGGACACAGGCCTTTCTGCCCAAGGACGGCTCTGTACCTGACCGAGGAGACTACGCAGCCCAGGGCTTTGGTACCTGTTTGCCGGTCTGCCTCCTGCCTGCCAGCCCTCAGTGGCTGCCTGGAGTGAGCAGCCCAGTGCTCTGATCCCCCCTTTCTCCTGCAGATCCCTTTGGGCGTCCCACAAGCTTCGCCTCGTTGGCTGCCCTTTCCAGCGGGGCCTTTGGCGGCCTGGGCAGCCCCACACTCAGTGAGTGCTGGGGCAGGCAGGGTAGGGGAGTGGGGGTAGCAGCGGGTTTACATGCTCAGGCCGGAGGGTTGGGGGACACATGAAGGGACCCCCACTCCTGGCTCCTGTCACCCTCTCCTTTGCCCTCTGTCCAGACTCTGGCGCCGTCTTTGCCCAGAAAGAAAGCCCAGGGGCCCCACCAGCCTTCGCTTCCCCCCCAGACCCGTGGGGCCGCCTGCACCGCAGTCCGCTGGCCTTTCCTGCCTGGGTCCGGCCTCCTGAGGCCGCCCGGACTCCAGGCTCAGACAAGGAGCGACCTATGGAGCGAAGGGAGGCCTCGCTCAGCAAGGAGGACAAAGACAGGTGTGCCTCTGCACCACCCTGCAACCCTGCGCTTGCGCCCCCCCCCTCACCCTGTCTGACATCCCTCACTGTCTCCCCCCCCCAGGGACCTCCCCTTCTCACGGCCCCAGCTGCGAGTGTCTCCTGCCACCCCCAAGGCCCGGGCCGGAGAGGAAGGGGCCCGGCCAGCCAAGGAGTCTGTGCGGGTGAAGGAGGAACGGAAGGAGGAGGCTGCTGCCGCCGCCGCTGCTGCAGCAGCTGCCGCCGCTGCCGCGGCTGCTGCTGGGCCCCAGGGCCTCCACTTGCTGTTTGAGAGGCCCCGGCCACCCCCCTTCCTGGGCCCTAGCCCCCCGGAGCGCTGTGCGGGCTTCCTGGAGCCAGCCTGGCTGGCAGGGCCCCCTCGTCTTGCAAGGCCGCCTCGCTTCTATGAGGCAGGCGAGGAGCTGACTGGACCAGGGGCAGTGGCCGCTGCCCGCCTCTATGGTCTGGAGCCGGCCCATCCCCTGCTGTATAGCCGCCTGGCCCCCCCGCCACCGGCTGCGGCCCCGGGAACCCCTCACCTTCTCAGCAAGACCCCACCAGGAGCCCTTTTAGGGGCGCCGCCTCCACTTGTGCCCGCCCCCCGGCCTGGCTCCCCACCCAGGGCCCCTGGTCCAGCCCGGGCTGACAGGTGAGGGGAGGGCCGGGGCAGGGGCCAAGCTCCATCCCCCTTTCCTCTTGACAAGGTCCTAGAGCTGAGGTTTCCAGCCAGGGCTGGAGGGCAGATGGCATGACCTCACCAGCCACCTCTGAGGTCATGGAACCTGAGAGCAGAGCCCCAACCTCCGTGAGATCAAGCATCAGATGAACCTTGGGGTCACTGGGAGGGTAGAGGTCACAGCCTCCAGAGAGAGGGGGTGTGTGTGTGTGTGTGTGTGTGTGTGTGTGTGTGTGTGTGTGTGTATATACACATAAATGAGAGTGAGGGTCATTTCAGGGGTCGTAGCTCATGACCACCTGAGGTGTACCATCTCCCCTTATGAGGGCCCCTAGGCCCTTGGCCTGCCTCCCCAAGGGCTCACTAAGCCAGAGGCCAAAGTGCCCCCCCCTTCACCTACCACCCAAGTCCTCAGGCCCTCTTAGGGCTGGGGGAGGAGGGGCTAAAGGAAGGGGGGTTCCATGTACATATTTATCTCTTCCACATAGCCCTCCAGACCTTTTGTACATTTTTACAGGGGTGCCCCTCCCAATAACCCCCCTTCCTGGTTAATTAAATCCTCAGACTGGTGCTGTGTTCCTAGCCTCTGGCCTCTCTGTGGGGAGAGGGGAGATGGCAGGGGGCATTGCTGGAAGGGGACAGGCAGGCCCGGGGTTCTCCCTGGGAATGTGGGGTCTGGCAGGAGGTGGACCAATGGGAAGGGACCTGGGTGCCAGGCTGGGAAGAAGGGCACGTGCTTCCTGCTTGTCTGACAGCCCGGTTCCCCCACTTGTTCCTGTTACCCCTGTGTGTCCCCATCCCCAGTGGCTCAACCTCTAAGCTTCAGAATCTACTTAGCGACTCAGTGCCCCCAATCCATGTCCAAGTGCCCCCAGGACTCCTGGGCCCTGCTCTCCAGAACCCTGTTCCCAGAGCCCTGCCCCAGGCTAAGGGGGGCCAGAGGAGGTCACCATGTACCACACACCAAAGAAGGGGGTCGGCCTGGGGGGGGGGCCACACAGGTAGCTCTGTCAGCAGCCTCTCTGCAGTAGCCCCAGCCTTCCCAAAGCAGCAGGTGCCCCCAGGCTGGGGCCCAACCTTGAAGGCAGGGGTCAGTTTCACAAAAACATAATGTTGACTTTTTTCCCAGGTGGGGCTTATTCTGTAATATGACTTCCGGATATTTATATAAAAATGAGTGTTACAATGAGGCCCCTTGGCTCTTTCAGTGTGTGGGGGTCACCTTTGGGGGCAGGGGATGGGGCTGGGGATAATACTGTCCATGTCTTGACAAAGGTTTTCCCCTCCCTCCCACTTGGGAGAGTTATTCTACTTCTGGGTGGATGGATCAGAGTGTCGGGCACTGGAGTTTGTCATTTTTCTACAACCCAGGATTACACATTGTACAAGACACATTACAGAAAGACAGCCAAACAGAATTTCCCCTTCACCTGCCACCCCGCACCAGCCCACACTCTTTCCCAGAGGGAACCACTGTCAACCTCTTGATGTATGTTGTCCATGCCCCGGCTATGTTTACCAGCATGTATGTACACACATGGTTACATTAGAAAAGGTCTATAATTTTGTTAACATCTGTATTGGCTTCTCTTTCATACATGGTCATCATGAAACAATTCAAACAAATACACAGAACAAATTGCCTTATTTGCCCAGAGGTAACCACTGTTGCTGTCATGGGTCCATTCCTCCAGTTCTTTTTCTGACTATATGCTTAAAATAGCATGGAAAAATGGGATCCTGTGACATGCACTGTTCTGCAACTACCTTTTTACACTCAGCATTATTCTTTGATGTAATCATTGAAAAACAAGCAACTCCTAAACAGGCTGGCTCGCCTTTCAGCCACCTGGCATCGACATGTTCCACGCGTACCCATTGCCTTAAGAGAGGTTAAGTCCGCCATTCTTTTCTCCCACCACACTGACCGTTTCAACAAAAGGTGGGCACAGGTGACCAGGAGAAACGGGGCTCACAGACCAGACTACATGGCAGTCCTTGTTTCCACTTCTCTTGAAATATCCAAACATCTGTTGGCACTGTACCTGCTTTCCCTATCACTGTCCCTTGAGATGGGGCATGATCTCTCCAGATGGCCACTGTCCCCTCCACTGTATATAGTTTAGGAATGGGCCACTATCAACAATTCAAGGGACTTCCCTGGTGCCTGTCAGCACTCTCAGTGAAGTATTTCCTAGATATGTGTGTCCACCGTCTCCTAGGTCTCTCCCGCGTACCTCGTATCCCATTCATCTGGACGTGATGCTGCCCCCCACTCCTACCCCATTTCTATTTTCATGTCTGTGAGTAACCAGCACCCAGGTCACAAAACTCCCTATAACCTTGCTTGATCCACTGACCAGCCCTTATTTCTGTGCTGTGGTTTATTTGTAAAATGGGTGTTTGTTTTGTTTTTTAAAGATTTTATTGGGGAATTGGGAACGGGGAACAGTGTTGGGGAGTTGGAGAAGGGGAACAGCCAAGTTGTTCTTCAATTTTAGTTGTGGAGGGTGCAGCTAGCTCAGCTCCCAAGTCCAATCGCCATCCAGCCGCCCATCGGCAGCTTGCGGCCTCTCAGCTCTAGGTGCCGAGTTTAATCTTAGTTGTGGGTGGGCGTAGCCTACCATCCCGTGTGGGAGTCAAATGGGCAACCTTGTTAGGAGCACAAGCTCTCACCAGCTGAGCTATCCTGCCACTTGTTGGCAGCTCAGCAGCAGCTCAGCTAGGGTGCAGCTCACTGGCCCATGTGAGAATCGAACCGGCAATCCTGTCACTCCGAGCTCGTACTCTTAGCCATTTGGTCGGCCCTAAAATGAGTTTTTTTAAAAGCAAATTTATTGAGGTATAACTCAACCATCTATTATGCCTGGCATCTCTCACTTAGCACTATGGCTTTCGGTTTCATCCATGGGGTAGCTTGTGTCAGTACTTCATCCCTTTTTTTTGGATGGGGGGGAATTGGGGGATGGGAGCAGCGCTGGGGAAT